>NC_139588.1:93833-98228 GCF_946808225.1 Silurus aristotelis | reverse complement strand
TTCCTCTGATATCCGCATTACAGCGCACTGGGGCGGGTTTGGATCCTGAGATCATCCGAGAAACCGTGGAGGAGCCTTCACTCGTCCTCCTCAATTTCTGGGGGTTTTCTTCCTCTTTTTTTTTTTTTTTTGGAGCAATACAAAAGGAAGCCTGTGTGACTGCAGACCGGATTCGCTTTGCACTGGAGTAAAAACAACATCATCATCATCATCATCATCTTCTTCCTCACTACCCCGGGGTTTAGATCCAAGCCCTTTTAATGTGAGATGTTTTAAATCACGGAGGGGAACAAAACCAAGCCGCAGAAGCCGCACACTCCGGCGGCGTGGAGAGGAAGCGGCTTTTCCTTCTGCTTTTCTTTTCTTTAGCTTTTTGTTTCTTTCCATTTTTTTCCTGCAGCCATGCGCCGTCCACGCGCTCACTAGATACAATATAACACACAGTGTGTTCGGATCAAACGTGAGATCTGGAGTCTGCGCTCGTGGACCTCAGACACGTTGCGTAACCGGGAAACTTCACAAACTCGACTTTTTGTGTGTGTGTGTGTGTGTGTGTGTGTGTGTGTGTGTGTGTGTTTTTTGGCCATTTTTGTTTTGCCCGATCGTATTAAAGCTTAACTTGCTCCATGGATCCCCAGTCCCCCAGGCCCAGCTGACAGGACTTCAGCGTCACTCCTTTCCCCCTTTTTCTTTTTTTTTTCTCCTTTTTCCCCTTCTTGTTATTAGGACATGTCGTGGGGATTTTCTCCCTCCATCATGAGGCTCGTATGGAGGAGTGTGACTGCTCTTTGGATTTTGCTGCTCACAACACGGGCTGATGAAGGTACACACTCATTATTTCTCTTTCACACACACACACACACACACACACACACACGTCCGTTAATTAAGACGATATCACGGTTAATTAGTATTCCTCTCTGTGCGTGTACACACTCCTCCACTAACCCACAGCTGTTCATCTTCCTGTTTGCGTGTGTGTTTGATTTTTGGATTTTTGGATCCCATCGTGATGAGAGTCATAACATCTCTATTTATCTCTCTATCCTCACACACACTTTCAGATCTTGGTTGTAAGATAACACACAAACACACACACACACACACACACACACACACTGGTTGATCTTCAGAGCTCTTCTGTGCTGATTAATCAGAGTTGTACACACACCAGTGAGTAGATTGATTGGGTAATAATATGGATCTGATCCCATATCAACGCTTTTTGTGTGTGTGTGTGTGTGTGTGTGTGTGTGTGTTGTTTAAACTGTTTAAAACTTCAGATCACGTTTCTTGCTGTCTGCCTCTGTTGGAGAACACAGGCCCTGAACAGTGTGTGTGTGTGTGTGTGTGTGTGTGTGTGTGTGTAGGAAGTGCTTTGTGTAATCAGAAACATGTGAAATATATTCTGAGGATTCCATGGAAAATGTTTACTGTACCATGTAAAACTGACACACACACACACACACACACACACACACACACACACACACACACACACACACAGGTCAGCCTCACTGGCACTTCCACTACACTCCAGTACTATATTGAAGATTTCCTTAGAATTTTATCAGTATATCAGTATCATCCAGAACACCGCTAACTCTGCCTGTGCTGCCACAGGGTTTCACCCTGGACGTTCTCACACAGCTTACTGTGCAGAAACCACACAGAGAACTTTGAGGAGTTTTCACAGATATTTTGTGGAAAAGAGATGAAAAAAAAATATATATATATAAATATACGCAATACACACACATTCTTCAGCCTCCTCAGGGCACGGTGCTGCAGTGTTTCCGTCTTCTCTCATTTCAGAGGTTGCATTGTGTTTGTTTTCCGTCTTTAGCTCTTTGTTGAAAAGACGTGAACGTTAGAGAAAACATTCGACAGCAACACTGTAGTTTATAACAAACACACACCGATGCACACAAGTGACATGAACTGAGTTACTGCCAGAAAATACATTTATAACATAATCAGGAAATTTCAGCCTGTAATAGTGTTGAGCAGCATTTCAAGCTCTATTTAAAATGTTTGTGTGTGTGTGTGTGTGTGTGTGTGTGTGTGTGTGTGTGTGTGTGTGTGTGTGTGTGTGAATGAGTTTGTGACCCCCAGGTGGCAGCTTAACGATTCATCGAAACCTAAAACTGATAGATTTTAGCTCGATTGTTATTGATTATACCCCGCTTCAAAGTTTTTCTCAATCTGCTGTTCTTTTAAAGCTATTGATCTTAGTTTACAGTAAACACACACACACATACACACACACACAAACGCGCACACACACAAAGCAGATGATGACAAAAACAGCCCCATGTTTGTTGAAAGGTAGTTTGATTTATTGTGTGCCCTGTTTTATTATTTTTAATAATCTACAATGTACAATTCCTCTAAATATGATGTGTGTGTGTGTGTGTGTGTGTGTGTGTGTGTGTGTGTGTGTGTGTGTGTGTGTGTGTATGCGAGAGAGATTTTCTTTTAGACAGAAACATACTCTTTGTGTTGATTGACACGACACAGACGTTTGCATACGAAATTCCGTAAACCCAGTTTGTTCTGTTTTGTTCCCAGAGTCTGAGTGTGAGATCGGATCAGTGTCAGTTATCAGATTATAGTCCGAGTAGAAACCAGATCAGAGGAAAGTTGAGTGAATTGATCTGTCCTGATGTGTTTTGAGAGCAAGTGAAGAGAAAGCGGGGTGTGTCTCCACCTGTCTGTCTGTCTGTCTCAGCATGTCTGTCTCGATGTCTCTGTGCTTCTGTCTGTGTTGTATAACTGGTGGAAGAATCCCAAACACACTCTCAGAGCTTCAATTGCTTTTGTTAGTTTTTTGCTGCTGAAACTGAAATTGAAAAAAAAAACCTGAAATTGCCGTGGAGGCGAGTCGAGTCGCACGTCGTCCTGCGATGGAAATTACACTTTTAATTGCCAAACAGCGTCTGATTTCTCCCACAGCTCGACGAGCATCAGGGTGCTGAACATCTCCTCCCTCTTTATTACCTCCACAACAGTTCTACTAACCCCTCACACACACTCACAGACTTTAGACCAACCCGGATTAATACGTGACGTGGACTCTTGGAATTAAATGAGTGAAGGACGTGCAGGTGACGTGACCTTCATTGCGAGCGGTCGGGTTTTTTCACAGCGTGACGGAGCATCAGACGATCGATGGTTAGGAT
This sequence comes from Silurus aristotelis, assembly GCF_946808225.1. NCBI lineage: Eukaryota > Metazoa > Chordata > Actinopteri > Siluriformes > Siluridae > Silurus > Silurus aristotelis. The sequence goes on along the minus strand of NC_139588.1, from coordinate 95,046 downwards.
TAGTTCCACTCCTCAGGACACACCTGCTCATCGTTATTCCTAATCAATTAACTGCTGTCTCTCTCTCACACACACACACACACACACACACACACACACACACACACACACACACACACACACACACACACACACACGCTCACTCTCACTCAAATGAATGAAGTATTGACTGACCTGCACCTGTAATTATCTAATGGATCTTTCAGCTTCTCTTCCTGAAAGCCAGGAAATGATCCATTCATATTTATAGATTCGTATTGCTTTTATTTTTGTTGCGTTCTGATTTTGTAACCGTCGCCTCACGTCGCCTCACGTCGCCTCACGTCGCCTCACGTCGCCTCACGTCGCCTCACGTCGCCTCACGTCGCCTCGTACAGGAGTCAGGCCTCGGGTCCGGTGTTTCAGCAATATTTAATTTGTGTGGTAAAAACCTGTAAAGTGAAATATTTGTGTACTCGTATTAATCTAACACAAAGCAAAGTCAAACTGAAACTCATTTGCATTTGGTGACGCCCACAAAACTCCATATAAGGTAAAGAGTGTAGACGGCAGGGAGTGATGGTGTAAAGACTGCAGAACAGAGCAAGAGGTTACTGTGAATTGATTGGTTAGTAAGTTTTAAGTCAAAAGTGTGTGTGTGTGTGTGTGTGTGTGTGTGTGTGTGTGTGTGTATTGTTGTAATGGTTAGAAAAAGATTGAGGTTGGACTAGTAGGCAGCAACCTAAACCCTCAGTGGTGTGTGTGTGTGTGGCTACTGCAGGTCCTCAGTTTGAAGTAAGCAGTATGTTGTGGTGTGTGTGTGTGTGTGTTTTGTGGTGCGCGGTCCCCACATCGCTGAGTTGTGGTGAGGATAGTGTCGCCCCTCGGGGGGTCCGGCGGGGATTCTAATGATTCATTTGGTGCAGTTAGAAACAGCAGCAGCAGGGGGTAGATTGGATTTTGGCCTTTTGAGTTCTACTCAAAAGAGTTTCAGGCCGAGATTAGAGCAAATCCCAGAATCCTCTCCCCGAGATCTCCTTACGGCTCCCTGAGTCTGTCTGTGGGGGGAGGGGGGGGGGGGGCAGCTTTCATCTGAGTTCAGGCTGATGCTCCATCACTCCATCTTCTCACATTAAAGAACAACTAAAGGAGATTATCACACTCTCTCTCTCTCTCTCTCTCTCTCTCTCTCTCTCTCTCTCTCTCTCTCCCCCCCCCCCCATTCTCTCCTCCC
>NC_139588.1:81333-86333 GCF_946808225.1 Silurus aristotelis | reverse complement strand
CTACTACCAAGATTTTTGTGCACCCCTTACGAGCATTAATGAGATCAGGTGTTGATGTTTGAGAAGGTAAGGAGTCTCCACTCCCGGTTTATTCAAAGGTAGTGTTGAGGAGGTCTAGGTTCTTTGAAGGACACTAGAGTCCAACCATTCCGTCCTTCACACCAACACCCCACTGGCCCCCTGTTTGTGATCTTGATTGTGTAATGCCATTTTGTGGTAACAGTTGAAGAAGAACCTCGTATAGATGTGATAGACAGGATAGGGTGCACATACTTTTGCTCCTACGGAATATAACCCCCAGAGCTGCCAACTAAATGCGATCTCGTTGTGTCCCTGAGGAGTCGAGTGGACAGTGGGAGGAAGTGAGCGGTCTGGACGAGGAGAACAACAGCGTGAGGACGTATCAGATCTGTCAGAGCGACGGCTCGGCGAGTAACTGGCTGCGCAGTAAGCTGATCGCACGCCGGGGGGCGTCGCAGGTTTACGTGGAGCTGCGCTTCACCATGATCGAGTGCTCGTCTCGCAGCCCGCACCACCGCTCCTGCAAGGAGACCTTCAACCTCTACTACTACCAGAGCGACACGGACGAGGCCACGCCCACACACCCTGCCTGGATGGAGAACCCTTATGTCAAGGTAACACGTACACACATTGGCCACGCCTACAGGAGCTTTGAGTGCTACAAAAACCCCATCCCCTAAAATCCCCCCTCCTGCTGTTTAACCTTTGACCTTTCTTTACTTGAAGGAATGAGTCCTAATTAGTGCTCTTCTCCCCGGCTGGGTCTCTAATTACACACCAGCGCCTTTGTCCAGGGACTCGTTCTCATCGGGAATCCAGACTTTAGTACCATCATGATGATGTTTATGATGATGATGATGATGATGATGGAGAACCTCAAAGAAACAAAGTCTAAAACGATGAGTTTTAACGCACAGCAACTTCCATATATTTTAAGGAAAAGGGGGCGGAGCCATCAGTGCATAGTATTATAGAGTGCAACATTCACATTTATGGCATGTGGCAGACGCCTTATAAAGAGTGACGTACAACCGCCCAGGGGAGGGTTAGGGGCCCGCTGGGTGCTGCTTGGATTTAAACCCAGGACCTTCCGATCCAAAGTCCAATTCCAAGGTTATAAAGTTATAAAAGTGTTATAAAGGAACAAATGTATAAATTAAAAAAAACCTTTTTATCTGTGTAAAGCTGCTTTGAGACCATGTTTAAATTAAAAGAGCAACAAATAAAAATAAATTAAATTGTATAACAGAATGTGAAAGTTTCAGAAAGAATCGGAAAGTTTAGTGTCTATAAGTTTGTTCCTTATATTTATAAGTTTCTACATAATCAGTGATCCAGTGGTGACTGTGGTGAAGGAAAAACTCTGAGCCTTGAGAGGAACCTCATCCTCAACCCAGAAGGTCCATCATTACAGTTCCATCATTGTGAAGATGTGCAGTGATGGTGCTTAAATACAAACAGACTATTTACAATTACAGTCCAAATCCCTCCTCAAAGTTCTTGTTGCTCCATAACCTTTTTATTGTATTTGATCTGATTTCCCGCCGATATCCGATTTTGTGCTCGAGCGCAATTGTTTATCGATCCTCCATACAAACACTGACCCTTGACCTTTTCCCCGTTGCAGGTGGACACGGTGGCGGCGGACTACCTGCTCCGCAAAGGAGGAGAGAAGAAGTTCAATGTAAAGACGCTGCGTCTCGGTCCCCTGAGCAAACGTGGGTTTTATTTAGCGTTCCAGGCACAGGGGGCGTGCATGGCCCTGCTCTCGGTGCGAGTCTTCTTCAAGAAGTGTCCTTCGCTCACTCGCTCGCTGTCCGTCTTCCCCGAGACGATCCCGCGCTCTCTGGTGCAGGAGGCCGTGGGTGAGTGTGTGAGGAACGCCGCTCTCGGACCCAAAGCCAGACCTCCGAAGATGTTCTGCGCCGAGGACGGGCAGTGGGTGGACCAACCGAGCAGCAGCTGCACATGTTCGCCGGGGTACGAAGCCGGCTCGGGGGAGCTCGAGTGCAGGGGTAAGACATCGTGTGTGTGTGTGTGTGTGTGTGTGTGTGTGTGTGTGTGTGTGTGTGTGTGTATGCACGTGTATGAGAAGTTCAGTGTGATGAAAGGTGAGCTGGCGTGACATTTCAGTCACATCGGGTCAGCTTGAACCGTACCGAATCAGCTTCAGCCAATTAGCATACAATTTGAATAAATTTGAATTAAATTTGAGTTAACTAGACTGCAGTGCATCGTGGGATGAAAGAGAGACTGAGAGAGAGCGAGACGGAAAGGAGGAGCGACAGATAAGGAGAGAGGAGATGAAAGACGAGGTAGAAGAAAGCAGTGAAGGGATTAAGGACAAGAAATAAGAAGAGAGACACGAAATAGAGGTGAAAGAAAGGACACGGGAGGAGATGAAGGGATGGAGGATGAACACTGAACGAGTGTAGGAGAGAAGGAGAGGGAAGAGGATTTTTTTTCCCTGTTATGACAAGTTAAACACGTATAAACACACACACACACACACACACACACCAGTGTGTCACACTTTTGAGAGTCCTGAGCCTTACTTATCTGGTGTGGACATTTTTTATCTGCAATATCTTTTTTTTACACATTTGTACACACACAGACTCACACATGCACGTGTACACACACACACTCTCACACACACACTCTCACACACACACTCTCTCACTCATACACACACACACACACACACACACACACACACACACACACACACACACACACACACACACACACACACACGTGTTCTCCCACGAGAGTCCATGTTGCAGGACTAACATAAATTTACACTGACAGCAGCTGCGACTTTCACACTGTTCAAGAGGAAAGAGAAGGAAGGAGAGAGACTGCAGAAGTAAACGAGAGAGACAAAAAGAGGGAGAGAGAGGGAGAGAGAGGGAGAGAGGGAGAGAGGGAGAGAGGGAGAGAGGGAGAGAGGGAGAGAGGGAGAGAGAGAGAGAGAGAGAGAGAGAGAGAGAGAGAGAGAAAAGAGAGAAAGAGAGAGAGAGAGAGAGAGAGAGAGAGAGAGAGAGAGAGAGAGAGAGAGAGAGAGAGAGAGAGAGTAGTGAATTAGGTGAAAAAGAGCTTTGAACCTGAAAAGGACACTTCAGAATGAGGGTGAAAAGAGAGCGACCGAAAGGAGCAGAAGATGGAGTGAGAGGTCGGATGGAGGTTGAGTGACTAACAATGTCAGTGTCTGTGCAGAAACGAAAGCACAAGGCTGATAGAAAGCAGAGAAAAATGGGAGTCAGGGGGGAAAAGGGATGGAGGAGAAGAAGAAGGGGAAAAAAACAAGTTTCTGTGAGTTTCATCATCATTTATTACATTACTGCAGGATACACACACACACACACACACACACACACTTTCTCAAACACACACACACACACACACACACACACACTTTCTCAAACACACACACACACACACACACACTTTCTCAAACACACACACACACACACACACACACTTTCTCAAACACACACACACACACACACACACACACACACACACTTTCTCAAACACACACACACACACACACACACACACTTTCTCAAACACACACACACACACACACACACTTTCTCAAACACACACACACACACACACACACACACACACACTTTCTCAAACACACACACACACACACACACACTTTCTCAAACACACACACACACACACACACACTTTCTCAAACACACACACACACACACACACACACACACTTTCTCAAACACACACACACACACACACACACACACACACACACTTTCTCAAACACACACACACACACACACACACACACTTTCTCAAACACACACACACACACACACACACTTACTCAAACACACTTACACACAAAATTTCTCAAACACACACACACACACACACACACACTTTCTCAAACACACACACTCACACACACACTTTCTCAAACACACACACTCACACACACACTTTCTCAAACACACACACTCACACACACACTTACTCAAACACACACACTCACACACACACTTACTCAAACACACACACTCACACACACACTTACTCAAACACACACACACACACACACACACACACACACACACACTTTCTCAAACACACACACTCACACACACACTTTCTCAAACACACTCACACACACACACACACACACACACACACACTTTCTCAAACACACTCACACACACACTTTCTCAAACACACTCACACACACACTTTCTCAAACACACTCACACACACACTTTCTCAAACACACACACACACACTTTCTCAAACACACACACACACACACACACTTTCTCAAACACACACACACACACACACACACTTTCTCAAACACACACAAGCGCGCACACAAACACACTTGTATGGTGTGTAATCTACATTCTAAAAGAAGTGCTTTATTCCTCCTGCACCACAGAAACTAATCCCCTGTTCCAGACACCCAGACGACTGGAGTTTGAGGAGGGAAAGAATGAAATGCGACTTGAAAAAGTAGTTTATTTATTTATTTATTTTAGGAAGGGAGGTGGTAGCTCAGTGGTTGAAATGGTTTAAATCCCAGCCTCACCAAAAGCTGCCTCTGCTGGGCCCCTGAGCAAGGCCCTTGGTCTAGCTCTCAGCTGCTCATTTGTATGAGTGAGAGAAATGTAAGTCGCCCTGGATAGAAGCATCTGCCTGAAATGTCATAAATGTAAATAAATGAAATAAGCAGGAGAAGGAAACTGTTTTCGTTTCTCACACGATTCAGAAAGCAAATAAATACGAATAAATCAGAGATGAAGAACGAAAGAAAAGAAGAAAACACATTCAACACACATTCGTTATGTAGATTAGTGTTTAAGGCATTGGACTTTGGGATTTTAACTCACGACCTTCAGATTTATTCACACCAAAAGCTGCTGCTGGGCCCCTCAGCGAGGCCCCTAACTCAGGCCCCTAACCCCACAGTGCTCAGG
>NC_139588.1:76679-79179 GCF_946808225.1 Silurus aristotelis | reverse complement strand
ACCCCCTCAACCATCTTAGCCTAACCCCCTAACCGTCTAACCCTGAACCTTAACCCCAAGGCCTAACCCTCTAACCCCAAACCCCAAGCCGCTAACCTTGAACCCCGAGCCAACCCTGAAGCCTGACCCTAACCCACAACCCGAACTCTAACCCTAACCCCAAACCTGACCCGAACCACAACCCTCTAACTTCAACCCAAACCACCGAACCCCAACCAGATAACCCTAACCCCAAACCCCCCGAACCTAACCATCCAACCCTGACCCCTGAACCTAACCATAACCCCTGAACCCCAACCAATGACCCTGACCATCTGAAACACTTACCCCATGCCCCGACCCCAAAACCCCCAACCCTAGGAATCCAACCCGACCCCTGACCCCGAACGTCCAAAACCTCTGACCCAAACCCTTGACCTCACGCCCTAACCATTTATCCCCCAGCCCCAACCCTGACCCTAACCCCAACCCTCTAACCCAAACCGCCAACCGCTAACCTTAACCATGACCATCTAACCGTAACCCTAACCCCCTAACCCCAATCCCCTGACCGCCTGACCCTCTAACCCTAACTCATATAACCCCCTAGCACTCTAACCCTGACCGCCTAACCCTAACCCCCTGACCAATAACCCCTGACCCAACCCTAACGCTAACACAACCCTAACACAACTCTAACCATGACCCCCAGACCTGACCCAAACCCCGACCCTCTGACGTCCACCCTGACCATCTGACCGTGACCCTAACCCCCTAACCCTAGCCCCAATCCCCTAACCACCTAACCCCTCAAACCCCTGACCATCCAACCCTGACCCTGACCATCCGAACCCTGACCCCTAAGCCTAACCATAACCCCTAAACCCCAACCAATAACCCCGACCACCTAAAACACTTACCCTAACCCCGACCCCAAAACCGCCAACCCTGGGAATCGAAACCAAACCCCTGACCCCGACCAATCCAAAACCTCCAACCCAAACCCTTGACCCCACGCCCTAACCATTTAACACCTAACCCTCTAACCCAACCCTAACCCTGGCCCCAACCCCAACCCTCCAACCCCAACCCTCTAACCCTAACCATAACCATCTAACCCTAAACCTAACCCCCTGACCAGCTAACCCAAACACTTTACCCTCTAACCCCCCAAACCCATAACCCCAAACCCTCTAACCCTAACCCTCAACCCCAAACCCTAAACCTAACCATCTATCCCCCAACCCTCTAACCCAACCCGAACCCTGACCCTAACCCCAACCCTCTAACCCTAGCCCTTAACCCCCTAACCCTGACCCCCTTACCCTCTAACCCTAAACCCTAACCCCAAACCCTCTAACCCTTACCCTTAACCCCAAACCCTGACCGTCCGTCCCCTAACCCTCTAAACCGAACCCTAACCCAACCCAAACCATAACCCTAAACCTGGCCCCAAATCCCCAACCCTCTAACCCTAGCCATCTAACCCTAACCCCCAACGCCGCTAACCCTAACCCTCTAACCCTAAGGTCAAGGTCCCGGAGCGTTTCGTGTTACTTTGCCTAGGGAAAGCCACGCCGTCGCGGGTACGGAACTTAGAGTTTCGGCGACGTTTCATGTCGAAAAACGCACTAAGTCCAACTGTGGGACTTAGGTTTATTTTCGAAAAAAAAAAAATGTTTTTTTCTTTCTTTTTCCGAACATTTTTTTTTTGGTCTTTTCACACAAGACCCGCATCCACTACTGGGGGGGTCAAGGTCCCGGAGCGTTTCGTGTTACTTTGCCTAGGGAAAGCCACGCCGTCGCGGGTACGGAACTTAGAGTTTCGGCGGACGTTTTTGTCCGCTAGCGGTAGTCGAGCGTTTTTGTCGAAAAACGCACTAAGTCCAACTGTGGGACTTAGGTTTATTTTCGAAAAAAAAAAATTTTTTCTTCCCTTTTCCGAACATTTTTTCTGGTCTTTTCACACAAGACCCGCATCCACTACTGGGGGGTCAAGGTCCCGGAGCGTTTCGTGTTACTTTGCCTAGGGAAAGCCACGCCGTCGTGGGTACGGAACTTAGAGTTTCGGCGGACGTTTTTGTCCGCTAGCGGTAGTCGAGCGTTTTTGTCGAAAAACGCACTAAGTCCAACTGTGGGACTTAGGTTTATTTTCGAAAAAAAAAAATTTTTTCCCTTTTCCGAACATTTTTTCTGGTCTTTTCACACAAGACCCGCATCCACTACTGGGGGGTCAAGGTCCCGGAGCGTTTCGTGTTACTTTGCCTAGGGAAAGCCACGCCGTCGCGGGTACGGAACTTAGAGTTTCGGCGGACGTTTTTGTCCGCTAGCGGTAGTCGAGCGTTTTTGTCGAAAAACGCACTAAGTCCAACTGTGGGACTTAGGTTTATTTTCGAAAAAAAAATTTTTTTTCCCTTTTCCGAACATTTTTTCTGGTCTTTTCACACAAGACCCGCATCCACTACTGGGGGGTCAAGGTCCCGGAGCGTTTCGTGTTACTTTGCCTAGGGAAAGCCACGCC
>NC_139588.1:64179-66679 GCF_946808225.1 Silurus aristotelis | reverse complement strand
AACCCCAAACCTGACCCGAACCACAACCCTCTAACTTCAACCCAAACCACCGAACCCCAACCAGATAACCCTAACCCCAAACCCCCCGAACCTAACCATCCAACCCTGACCCCTGAACCTAACCATAACCCCTGAACCCCAACCAATAACCCTGACCATCTGAAACACTTACCCCATGCCCCGACCCCAAAACCCCCAACCCTAGGAATCCAACCCGACCCCTGACCCCGAACGTCCAAAACCTCTGACCCAAACCCTTGACCTCACGCCCTAACCATTTATCCCCCAGCCCCAACCCTGACCCTAACCCCAACCCTCTAACCCAAACCGCCAACCGCTAACCTTAACCATGACCATCTAACCGTAACCCTAACCCCCTAACCCCAATCCCCTGACCGCCTGACCCTCTAACCCTAACTCATATAACCCCCTAGCACTCTAACCCTGACCGCCTAACCCTAACCCCCTGACCAATAACCCCTGACCCAACCCTAACGCTAACACAACCCTAACACAACTCTAACCATGACCCCCAGACCTGACCCAAACCCCGACCCTCTGACGTCCACCCTGACCATCTGACCGTGACCCTAACCCCCTAACCCTAGCCCCAATCCCCTAACCACCTAACCCCTCAAACCCCTGACCATCCAACCCTGACCCTGACCATCCGAACCCTGACCCCTAAGCCTAACCATAACCCCTAAACCCCAACCAATAACCCCGACCACCTAAAACACTTACCCTAACCCCGACCCCAAAACCGCCAACCCTGGGAATCGAAACCAAACCCCTGACCCCGACCAATCCAAAACCTCCAACCCAAACCCTTGACCCCACGCCCTAACCATTTAACACCTAACCCTCTAACCCAACCCTAACCCTGGCCCCAACCCCAACCCTCCAACCCCAACCCTCTAACCCTAACCATAACCATCTAACCCTAAACCTAACCCCCTGACCAGCTAACCCAAACACTTTACCCTCTAACCCCCCAAACCCATAACCCCAAACCCTCTAACCCTAACCCTCAACCCCAAACCCTAAACCTAACCATCTATCCCCCAACCCTCTAACCCAACCCGAACCCTGACCCTAACCCCAACCCTCTAACCCTAGCCCTTAACCCCCTAACCCTGACCCCCTTACCCTCTAACCCTAAACCCTAACCCCAAACCCTCTAACCCTTACCCTTAACCCCAAACCCTGACCGTCCGTCCCCTAACCCTCTAAACCGAACCCTAACCCAACCCAAACCATAACCCTAAACCTGGCCCCAAATCCCCAACCCTCTAACCCTAGCCATCTAACCCTAACCCCCAACGCCGCTAACCCTAACCCTCTAACCCTAAGGTCAAGGTCCCGGAGCGTTTCGTGTTACTTTGCCTAGGGAAAGCCACGCCGTCGCGGGTACGGAACTTAGAGTTTCGGCGACGTTTCATGTCGAAAAACGCACTAAGTCCAACTGTGGGACTTAGGTTTATTTTCGAAAAAAAAAAAATGTTTTTTTCTTTCTTTTTCCGAACATTTTTTTTTTGGTCTTTTCACACAAGACCCGCATCCACTACTGGGGGGGTCAAGGTCCCGGAGCGTTTCGTGTTACTTTGCCTAGGGAAAGCCACGCCGTCGCGGGTACGGAACTTAGAGTTTCGGCGGACGTTTTTGTCCGCTAGCGGTAGTCGAGCGTTTTTGTCGAAAAACGCACTAAGTCCAACTGTGGGACTTAGGTTTATTTTCGAAAAAAAAAAATTTTTTCTTCCCTTTTCCGAACATTTTTTCTGGTCTTTTCACACAAGACCCGCATCCACTACTGGGGGGTCAAGGTCCCGGAGCGTTTCGTGTTACTTTGCCTAGGGAAAGCCACGCCGTCGTGGGTACGGAACTTAGAGTTTCGGCGGACGTTTTTGTCCGCTAGCGGTAGTCGAGCGTTTTTGTCGAAAAACGCACTAAGTCCAACTGTGGGACTTAGGTTTATTTTCGAAAAAAAAAAATTTTTTCCCTTTTCCGAACATTTTTTCTGGTCTTTTCACACAAGACCCGCATCCACTACTGGGGGGTCAAGGTCCCGGAGCGTTTCGTGTTACTTTGCCTAGGGAAAGCCACGCCGTCGCGGGTACGGAACTTAGAGTTTCGGCGGACGTTTTTGTCCGCTAGCGGTAGTCGAGCGTTTTTGTCGAAAAACGCACTAAGTCCAACTGTGGGACTTAGGTTTATTTTCGAAAAAAAAATTTTTTTTCCCTTTTCCGAACATTTTTTCTGGTCTTTTCACACAAGACCCGCATCCACTACTGGGGGGTCAAGGTCCCGGAGCGTTTCGTGTTACTTTGCCTAGGGAAAGCCACGCCGTCGCGGGTACGGAACTTAGAGTTTCGGCGGACGTTTTTGTCCGCTAGCGGTAGTCGAGCGTTTTTGTCGAAAAACGCACTAAGTCCAACTGTGGGACTTAGGTTTATTTTCGAAAAAAAAAATTTTTTTTTTCCCTTTTCCGAACATTTTTTTT
>NC_139588.1:60882-63979 GCF_946808225.1 Silurus aristotelis | reverse complement strand
CCAAAACCTCCAACCCAAACCCTTGACCCCACGCCCTAACCATTTAACCCCTAACCCTCTAACCCAACCCTAACCCTGGCCCCAACCCCAACCCTCCAACCCCAACCCTCTAACCCTAACCATAACCATCTAACCCTAAACCTAACCCCCTGACCAGCTAACCCAAACACTTTACCCTCTAACCCCCCAAACCCATAACCCCAAACCCTCTAACCCTAACCCTCAACCCCAAACCCTAAACCTAACCATCTATCCCCCAACCCTCTAACCCAACCCGAACCCTGACCCTAACCCCAACCCTCTAACCCTAGCCCTTAACCCCCTAACCCTGACCCCCTTACCCTCTAACCCTAAACCCTAACCCCAAACCCTCTAACCCTTACCCTTAACCCCAAACCCTGACCGTCCGTCCCCTAACCCTCTAAACCGAACCCTAACCCAACCCAAACCATAACCCTAAACCTGGCCCCAAATCCCCAACCCTCTAACCCTAGCCATCTAACCCTAACCCCCTACGCCGCTAACCCTAACCCTCTAACCCTAAGGTCAAGGTCCCGGAGCGTTTCGTGTTACTTTGCCTAGGGAAAGCCACGCCGTCGCGGGTACGGAACTTAGAGTTTCGGCGACGTTTCATGTCGAAAAACGCACTAAGTCCAACTGTGGGACTTAGGTTTATTTTCGAAAAAAAAAAATTTTTTCCCCTTTTCCGAACATTTTTTCTGGTCTTTTCACACAAGACCCGCATCCACTACTGGGGGGTCAAGGTCCCGGAGCGTTTCGTGTTACTTTGCCTAGGGAAAGCCACGCCGTCGCGGGTACGGAACTTAGAGTTTCGGCGGACGTTTTTGTCCGCTAGCGGTAGTCGAGCGTTTTTGTCGAAAAACGCACTAAGTCCAACTGTGGGACTTAGGTTTATTTTCGAAAAAAAAAATTTTTTTCCCTTTTCCGAACATTTTTTCTGGTCTTTTCACACAAGACCCGCATCCACTACTGGGGGGGTCAAGGTCCCGGAGCGTTTCGTGTTACTTTGCCTAGGGAAAGCCACGCCGTCGTGGGTACGGAACTTAGAGTTTCGGCGGACGTTTTTGTCCGCTAGCGGTAGTCGAGCGTTTTTGTCGAAAAACGCACTAAGTCCAACTGTGGGACTTAGGTTTATTTTCGAAAAAAAAAAATTTTTTCCCTTTTCCGAACATTTTTTCTGGTCTTTTCACACAAGACCCGCATCCACTACTGGGGGGTCAAGGTCCCGGAGCGTTTCGTGTTACTTTGCCTAGGGAAAGCCACGCCGTCGCGGGTACGGAACTTAGAGTTTCGGCGGACGTTTTTGTCCGCTAGCGGTAGTCGAGCGTTTTTGTCGAAAAACGCACTAAGTCCAACTGTGGGACTTAGGTTTATTTTCGAAAAAAAAAATTTTTTTCCCTTTTCCGAACATTTTTTCTGGTCTTTTCACACAAGACCCGCATCCACTACTGGGGGGTCAAGGTCCCGGAGCGTTTCGTGTTACTTTGCCTAGGGAAAGCCACGCCGTCGCGGGTACGGAACTTAGAGTTTCGGCGGACGTTTTTGTCCGCTAGCGGTAGTCGAGCGTTTTTGTCGAAAAACGCACTAAGTCCAACTGTGGGACTTAGGTTTATTTTCGAAAAAAATTTTTTTTTTCCCTTTTCCGAACATTTTTTTTGGTCTTTTCACACAAGACCCGCATCCACTACTGGGGGGTCAAGGTCCCGGAGCGTTTCGTGTTACTTTGCCTAGGGAAAGCCACGCCGTCGCGGGTACGGAACTTAGAGTTTCGGCGACGTTTCATGTCGAAAAACGCACTAAGTCCAACTGTGGGACTTAGGTTTATTTTCGAAAAAAAAAAAAAAAAATTTTTTTTTCTTTTTCCGAACATTTTTTTTGGTCTTTTCACACAAGACCCGCATCCACTACTGGGGGGTCAAGGTCCCGGAGCGTTTCGTGTTACTTTGCCTAGGGAAAGCCACGCCGTCGCGGGTACGGAACTTAGAGTTTCGGCGACGTTTCATGTCGAAAAACGCACTAAGTCCAACTGTGGGACTTAGGTTTATTTTCGAAAAAAAAAAAAAAAATTTTTTTTTTCTTTTTCCGAACATTTTTTCTGGTCTTTTCACACAAGACCCGCATCCACTACTGGGGGGTCAAGGTCCCGGAGCGTTTCGTGTTACTTTGCCTAGGGAAAGCCACGCCGTCGCGGGTACGGAACTTAGAGTTTCGGCGACGTTTCATGTCGAAAAACGCACTAAGTCCAACTGTGGGACTTAGGTTTATTTTCGAAAAAAAAAAAAAAAAATTTTTTTTTTCTTTTTCCGAACATTTTTTTTGGTCTTTTCACACAAGACCCGCATCCACTACTGGGGGGTCAAGGTCCCGGAGCGTTTCGTGTTACTTTGCCTAGGGAAAGCCACGCCGTCGCGGGTACGGAACTTAGAGTTTCGGCGACGTTTCATGTCGAAAAACGCACTAAGTCCAACTGTGGGACTTAGGTTTATTTTCGAAAAAAAAAAAAAATTTTTTTTTTTCTTTTTCCGAACATTTTTTTTGGTCTTTTCACACAAGACCCGCATCCACTACTGGGGGGTCAAGGTCCCGGAGCGTTTCGTGTTACTTTGCCTAGGGAAAGCCACGCCGTCGCGGGTACGGAACTTAGAGTTTCGGCGGACGTTTTTGTCCGCTAGCGGTAGTCGAGCGTTTTTGTCGAAAAACGCACTAAGTCCAACTGTGGGACTTAGGTTTATTTTCGAAAAAAAAAATTTTTTTCCCTTTTCCGAACATTTTTTCTGGTCTTTTCACACAAGACCCGCATCCACTACTGGGGGGTCAAGGTCCCGGAGCGTTTCGTGTTACTTTGCCTAGGGAAAGCCACGCCGTCGCGGGTACGGAACTTAGAGTTTCGGCGGACGTTTTTGTCCGCTAGCGGTAGTCGAGCGTTTTTGTCGAAAAACGCACTAAGTCCAACTGTGGGACTTAGGTTTATTTTCGAAAAAAAAATTTTTTTTCCCTTTTCCGAACATTTTTTCTGGTCTTTTCACACAAGACCCGCATCCACTACTGGGGGGTCAAGGTCCCGGAGCGTTTCGTG
>NC_139588.1:45882-50882 GCF_946808225.1 Silurus aristotelis | reverse complement strand
TCTAACCCTAACCCCAAACCTGACCCGAACCACAACCCTCTAACTTCAACCCAAACCACCGAACCCCAACCAGATAACCCTAACCCCAAACCCCCCGAACCTAACCATCCAACCCTGACCCCTGAACCTAACCATAACCCCTGAACCCCAACCAATGACCCTGACCATCTGAAACACTTACCCCATGCCCCGACCCCAAGACCCCCCAATCCCCTAACCACCTAACCCCTCAAACCCCTGACCATCCAACCCTGACCCTGACCATCCGAACCCTGACCCCTAAGCCTAACCATAACCCCTAAACCCCAACCAATAACCCCGACCACCTAAAACACTTACCCTAACCCCGACCCCAAGACCCCCAACCCTGGGAATCTAACCCAACCCCTGACCCCAACCATCCGGAACCTCCAACCCAAACCCTTGACCTCACGCCCTAACCATTTATCCCCTAACCCTCTAACCCTGACCATTTATCCCCTGACCCTCTAACCCCAACCGCTAACCCTAACCTTGACCATGACCATCTAACCGTAACCCTAACCCCCTAACCCCAATCCCCTGACCGTCTAACGTCCACCCTGACAATCTGACCGCCTAACCCCCTAACCCTAACCCCAATCCCCTAACCACCTAACCCTAACCCCAAACACCTGACCATCCAACCCTAACCCTGACCATCCAACGCTGACCCCTAAGCCTGACCATAACCCCCTAACCCCAACCAATAACCCCGACCATCTAAAACACTTACCCCGACCCCAAAAACCGCCAACCCTAGGAATCGAAACCAAACCCCTGACCCCGACCAATCCAAAACCTCCAACCCAAACCCTTGACCCCACGCCCTAACCATTTAACCCCTAACCCTCTAACCCAACCCTAACCCTGGCCCCAACCCCAACCCTCCAACCCCAACCCTCTAACCCTAACCATAACCATCTAACCCTAAACCTAACCCCCTGACCAGCTAACCCAAACACTTTACCCTCTAACCCCCCAAACCCATAACCCCAAACCCTCTAACCCTAACCCTCAACCCCAAACCCTAAACCTAACCATCTATCCCCCAACCCTCTAACCCAACCCGAACCCTGACCCTAACCCCAACCCTCTAACCCTAGCCCTTAACCCCCTAACCCTGACCCCCTTACCCTCTAACCCTAAACCCTAACCCCAAACCCTCTAACCCTTACCCTTAACCCCAAACCCTGACCGTCCGTCCCCTAACCCTCTAAACCGAACCCTAACCCAACCCAAACCATAACCCTAAACCTGGCCCCAAATCCCCAACCCTCTAACCCTAGCCATCTAACCCTAACCCCCTACGCCGCTAACCCTAACCCTCTAACCCTAAGGTCAAGGTCCCGGAGCGTTTCGTGTTACTTTGCCTAGGGAAAGCCACGCCGTCGCGGGTACGGAACTTAGAGTTTCGGCGACGTTTCATGTCGAAAAACGCACTAAGTCCAACTGTGGGACTTAGGTTTATTTTCGAAAAAAAAA
Source organism: Silurus aristotelis (assembly GCF_946808225.1). NCBI lineage: Eukaryota > Metazoa > Chordata > Actinopteri > Siluriformes > Siluridae > Silurus > Silurus aristotelis. Next base: position 49,379 of record NC_139588.1, on the reverse strand, counting down.
AATTTTTTCCCCTTTTCCGAACATTTTTTCTGGTCTTTTCACACAAGACCCGCATCCACTACTGGGGGGTCAAGGTCCCGGAGCGTTTCGTGTTACTTTGCCTAGGGAAAGCCACGCCGTCGCGGGTACGGAACTTAGAGTTTCGGCGGACGTTTTTGTCCGCTAGCGGTAGTCGAGCGTTTTTGTCGAAAAACGCACTAAGTCCAACTGTGGGACTTAGGTTTATTTTCGAAAAAAAAAATTTTTTTCCCTTTTCCGAACATTTTTTCTGGTCTTTTCACACAAGACCCGCATCCACTACTGGGGGGGTCAAGGTCCCGGAGCGTTTCGTGTTACTTTGCCTAGGGAAAGCCACGCCGTCGTGGGTACGGAACTTAGAGTTTCGGCGGACGTTTTTGTCCGCTAGCGGTAGTCGAGCGTTTTTGTCGAAAAACGCACTAAGTCCAACTGTGGGACTTAGGTTTATTTTCGAAAAAAAAAAATTTTTTCCCTTTTCCGAACATTTTTTCTGGTCTTTTCACACAAGACCCGCATCCACTACTGGGGGGTCAAGGTCCCGGAGCGTTTCGTGTTACTTTGCCTAGGGAAAGCCACGCCGTCGCGGGTACGGAACTTAGAGTTTCGGCGGACGTTTTTGTCCGCTAGCGGTAGTCGAGCGTTTTTGTCGAAAAACGCACTAAGTCCAACTGTGGGACTTAGGTTTATTTTCGAAAAAAAAAAATTTTTTCCCTTTTCCGAACATTTTTTCTGGTCTTTTCACACAAGACCCGCATCCACTACTGGGGGGTCAAGGTCCCGGAGCGTTTCGTGTTACTTTGCCTAGGGAAAGCCACGCCGTCGCGGGTACGGAACTTAGAGTTTCGGCGGACGTTTTTGTCCGCTAGCGGTAGTCGAGCGTTTTTGTCGAAAAACGCACTAAGTCCAACTGTGGGACTTAGGTTTATTTTCGAAAAAAAAATTTTTTTTCCCTTTTCCGAACATTTTTTCTGGTCTTTTCACACAAGACCCGCATCCACTACTGGGGGGTCAAGGTCCCGGAGCGTTTCGTGTTACTTTGCCTAGGGAAAGCCACGCCGTCGCGGGTACGGAACTTAGAGTTTCGGCGGACGTTTTTGTCCGCTAGCGGTAGTCGAGCGTTTTTGTCGAAAAACGCACTAAGTCCAACTGTGGGACTTAGGTTTATTTTCGAAAAAAAAATTTTTTTTTCCCTTTTCCGAACATTTTTTTTGGTCTTTTCACACAAGACCCGCATCCACTACTGGGGGGTCAAGGTCCCGGAGCGTTTCGTGTTACTTTGCCTAGGGAAAGCCACGCCGTCGCGGGTACGGAACTTAGAGTTTCGGCGGACGTTTTTGTCCGCTAGCGGTAGTCGAGCGTTTTTGTCGAAAAACGCACTAAGTCCAACTGTGGGACTTAGGTTTATTTTCGAAAAAAAATTTTTTTTTCCCTTTTCCGAACATTTTTTTTGGTCTTTTCACACAAGACCCGCATCCACTACTGGGGGGTCAAGGTCCCGGAGCGTTTCGTGTTACTTTGCCTAGGGAAAGCCACGCCGTCGCGGGTACGGAACTTAGAGTTTCGGCGACGTTTCATGTCGAAAAACGCACTAAGTCCAACTGTGGGACTTAGGTTTATTTTCGAAAAAAAAAAAAAAAAATTTTTTTTTCTTTTTCCGAACATTTTTTTTGGTCTTTTCACACAAGACCCGCATCCACTACTGGGGGGTCAAGGTCCCGGAGCGTTTCGTGTTACTTTGCCTAGGGAAAGCCACGCCGTCGCGGGTACGGAACTTAGAGTTTCGGCGACGTTTCATGTCGAAAAACGCACTAAGTCCAACTGTGGGACTTAGGTTTATTTTCGGAAAAAAAAAAAAAAAATTTTTTTTTTCTTTTTCCGAACATTTTTTTTGGTCTTTTCACACAAGACCCGCATCCACTACTGGGGGGTCAAGGTCCCGGAGCGTTTCGTGTTACTTTGCCTAGGGAAAGCCACGCCGTCGCGGGTACGGAACTTAGAGTTTCGGCGACGTTTCATGTCGAAAAACGCACTAAGTCCAACTGTGGGACTTAGGTTTATTTTCGAAAAAAAAAAAAAATTTTTTTTTTTCTTTTTCCGAACATTTTTTTTGGTCTTTTCACACAAGACCCGCATCCACTACTGGGGGGTCAAGGTCCCGGAGCGTTTCGTGTTACTTTGCCTAGGGAAAGCCACGCCGTCGCGGGTACGGAACTTAGAGTTTCGGCGGACGTTTTTGTCCGCTAGCGGTAGTCGAGCGTTTTTGTCGAAAAACGCACTAAGTCCAACTGTGGGACTTAGGTTTATTTTCGAAAAAAAAAATTTTTTTCCCTTTTCCGAACATTTTTTCTGGTCTTTTCACACAAGACCCGCATCCACTACTGGGGGGTCAAGGTCCCGGAGCGTTTCGTGTTACTTTGCCTAGGGAAAGCCACGCCGTCGCGGGTACGGAACTTAGAGTTTCGGCGGACGTTTTTGTCCGCTAGCGGTAGTCGAGCGTTTTTGTCGAAAAACGCACTAAGTCCAACTGTGGGACTTAGGTTTATTTTCGAAAAAAAAATTTTTTTTCCCTTTTCCGAACATTTTTTCTGGTCTTTTCACACAAGACCCGCATCCACTACTGGGGGGTCAAGGTCCCGGAGCGTTTCGTGTTACTTTGCCTAGGGAAAGCCACGCCGTCGCGGGTACGGAACTTAGAGTTTCGGCGGACGTTTTTGTCCGCTAGCGGTAGTCGAGCGTTTTTGTCGAAAAACGCACTAAGTCCAACTGTGGGACTTAGGTTTATTTTCGAAAAAAAATTTTTTTTTTCCCTTTTCCGAACATTTTTTTTGGTCTTTTCACACAAGACCCGCATCCACTACTGGGGGGTCAAGGTCCCGGAGCGTTTCGTGTTACTTTGCCTAGGGAAAGCCACGCCGTCGCGGGTACGGAACTTAGAGTTTCGGCGGACGTTTTTGTCCGCTAGCGGTAGTCGAGCGTTTTTGTCGAAAAACGCACTAAGTCCAACTGTGGGACTTAGGTTTATTTTCGAAAAAAAAATTTTTTTCCCCTTTTCCGAACATTTTTTTTGGTCTTTTCACACAAGACCCGCATCCACTACTGGGGGGTCAAGGTCCCGGAGCGTTTCGTGTTACTTTGCCTAGGGAAAGCCACGCCGTCGCGGGTACGGAACTTAGAGTTTCGGCGGACGTTTTTGTCCGCTAGCGGTAGTCGAGCGTTTTTGTCGAAAAACGCACTAAGTCCAACTGTGGGACTTAGGTTTATTTTCGAAAAAAATTTTTTTTTTCCCTTTTCCGAACATTTTTTTTGGTCTTTTCACACAAGACCCGCATCCACTACTGGGGGGTCAAGGTCCCGGAGCGTTTCGTGTTACTTTGCCTAGGGAAAGCCACGCCGTCGCGGGTACGGAACTTAGAGTTTCGGCGGACGTTTTTGTCCGCTAGCGGTAGTCGGGGGTTTTTGTCGAAAAACGCACTAAGTCC
>NC_139588.1:27500-32500 GCF_946808225.1 Silurus aristotelis | reverse complement strand
ACCCCTGACCCAACCCTAACGCTAACACAACCCTAACACAACTCTAACCATGACCCCCAGACCTGACCCAAACCCCGACCCTCTGACGTCCACCCTGACCATCTGACCGTGACCCTAACCCCCTAACCCTAGCCCCAATCCCCTAACCACCTAACCCCTCAAACCCCTGACCATCCAACCCTGACCCTGACCATCCGAACCCTGACCCGTAAGCCTAACCATAACCCCTAAACCCCAACCAATAACCCCGACCACCTAAAACACTTACCCTAACCCCGACCCCAAAACCGCCAACCCTGGGAATCGAAACCAAACCCCTGACCCCGACCAATCCAAAACCTCCAACCCAAACCCTTGACCCCACGCCCTAACCATTTAACACCTAACCCTCTAACCCAACCCTAACCCTGGCCCCAACCCCAACCCTCCAACCCCAACCCTCTAACCCTAACCATAACCATCTAACCCTAAACCTAACCCCCTGACCAGCTAACCCAAACACTTTACCCTCTAACCCCCCAAACCCATAACCCCAAACCCTCTAACCCTAACCCTCAACCCCAAACCCTAAACCTAACCATCTATCCCCCAACCCTCTAACCCAACCCGAACCCTGACCCTAACCCCAACCCTCTAACCCTAGCCCTTAACCCCCTAACCCTGACCCCCTTACCCTCTAACCCTAAACCCTAACCCCAAACCCTCTAACCCTTACCCTTAACCCCAAACCCTGACCGTCCGTCCCCTAACCCTCTAAACCGAACCCTAACCCAACCCAAACCATAACCCTAAACCTGGCCCCAAATCCCCAACCCTCTAACCCTAGCCATCTAACCCTAACCCCCTACGCCGCTAACCCTAACCCTCTAACCCTAAGGTCAAGGTCCCGGAGCGTTTCGTGTTACTTTGCCTAGGGAAAGCCACGCCGTCGCGGGTACGGAACTTAGAGTTTCGGCGACGTTTCATGTCGAAAAACGCACTAAGTCCAACTGTGGGACTTAGGTTTATTTTCGAAAAAAAAAAAAATGTTTTTTTCTTTCTTTTTCCGAACATTTTTTTTTGGTCTTTTCACACAAGACCCGCATCCACTACTGGGGGGGGGTCAAGGTCCCGGAGCGTTTCGTGTTACTTTGCCTAGGGAAAGCCACGCCGTCGCGGGTACGGAACTTAGAGTTTCGGCGGACGTTTTTGTCCGCTAGCGGTAGTCGAGCGTTTTTGTCGAAAAACGCACTAAGTCCAACTGTGGGACTTAGGTTTATTTTCGAAAAAAAAAATTTTTTTCCCCTTTTCCGAACATTTTTTCTGGTCTTTTCACACAAGACCCGCATCCACTACTGGGGGGTCAAGGTCCCGGAGCGTTTCGTGTTACTTTGCCTAGGGAAAGCCACGCCGTCGTGGGTACGGAACTTAGAGTTTCGGCGGACGTTTTTGTCCGCTAGCGGTAGTCGAGCGTTTTTGTCGAAAAACGCACTAAGTCCAACTGTGGGACTTAGGTTTATTTTCGAAAAAAAAAATTTTTTTCCCTTTTCCGAACATTTTTTCTGGTCTTTTCACACAAGACCCGCATCCACTACTGGGGGGTCAAGGTCCCGGAGCGTTTCGTGTTACTTTGCCTAGGGAAAGCCACGCCGTCGTGGGTACGGAACTTAGAGTTTCGGCGGACGTTTTTGTCCGCTAGCGGTAGTCGAGCGTTTTTGTCGAAAAACGCACTAAGTCCAACTGTGGGACTTAGGTTTATTTTCGAAAAAAAAAAATTTTTTCCCTTTTCCGAACATTTTTTCTGGTCTTTTCACACAAGACCCGCATCCACTACTGGGGGGTCAAGGTCCCGGAGCGTTTCGTGTTACTTTGCCTAGGGAAAGCCACGCCGTCGCGGGTACGGAACTTAGAGTTTCGGCGACGTTTCATGTCGAAAAACGCACTAAGTCCAACTGTGGGACTTAGGTTTATTTTCGAAAAAAAAAAAAAAAATTTTTTTTTTCTTTTTCCGAACATTTTTTTTGGTCTTTTCACACAAGACCCGCATCCACTACTGGGGGGTCAAGGTCCCGGAGCGTTTCGTGTTACTTTGCCTAGGGAAAGCCACGCCGTCGCGGGTACGGAACTTAGAGTTTCGGCGACGTTTCATGTCGAAAAACGCACTAAGTCCAACTGTGGGACTTAGGTTTATTTTCGAAAAAAAAAATAAATTTTTTTTTTTCTTTTTCCGAACATTTTTTTTGGTCTTTTCACACAAGACCCGCATCCACTACTGGGGGGTCAAGGTCCCGGAGCGTTTCGTGTTACTTTGCCTAGGGAAAGCCACGCCGTCGCGGGTACGGAACTTAGAGTTTCGGCGACGTTTCATGTCGAAAAACGCACTAAGTCCAACTGTGGGACTTAGGTTTATTTTCGAAAAAAAAAATAAATTTTTTTTTTTCTTTTTCCGAACATTTTTTTTGGTCTTTTCACACAAGACCCGCATCCACTACTGGGGGGTCAAGGTCCCGGAGCGTTTCGTGTTACTTTGCCTAGGGAAAGCCACGCCGTCGCGGGTACGGAACTTAGAGTTTCGGCGACGTTTCATGTCGAAAAACGCACTAAGTCCAACTGTGGGACTTAGGTTTATTTTCGAAAAAAAAAAAAAAAATTTTTTTTTTCTTTTTCCGAACATTTTTTTTGGTCTTTTCACACAAGACCCGCATCCACTACTGGGGGGTCAAGGTCCCGGAGCGTTTCGTGTTACTTTGCCTAGGGAAAGCCACGCCGTCGCGGGTACGGAACTTAGAGTTTCGGCGGACGTTTTTGTCCGCTAGCGGTAGTCGAGCGTTTTTGTCGAAAAACGCACTAAGTCCAACTGTGGGACTTAGGTTTATTTTCGAAAAAAAAAATTTTTTTCCCTTTTCCGAACATTTTTTTTGGTCTTTTCACACAAGACCCGCATCCACTACTGGGGGGTCAAGGTCCCGGAGCGTTTCGTGTTACTTTGCCTAGGGAAAGCCACGCCGTCGCGGGTACGGAACTTAGAGTTTCGGCGGACGTTTTTGTCCGCTAGCGGTAGTCGAGCGTTTTTGTCGAAAAACGCACTAAGTCCAACTGTGGGACTTAGGTTTATTTTCGAAAAAAATTTTTTTTTTCCCTTTTCCGAACATTTTTTTTGGTCTTTTCACACAAGACCCGCATCCACTACTGGGGGGTCAAGGTCCCGGAGCGTTTCGTGTTACTTTGCCTAGGGAAAGCCACGCCGTCGCGGGTACGGAACTTAGAGTTTCGGCGGACGTTTTTGTCCGCTAGCGGTAGTCGAGCGTTTTTGTCGAAAAACGCACTAAGTCCAACTGTGGGACTTAGGTTTATTTTCGAAAAAAAAAATTTTTTTTTTCCCTTTTCCGAACATTTTTTTTGGTCTTTTCACACAAGACCCGCATCCACTACTGGGGGGTCAAGGTCCCGGAGCGTTTCGTGTTACTTTGCCTAGGGAAAGCCACGCCGTCGCGGGTACGGAACTTAGAGTTTCGGCGGACGTTTTTGTCCGCTAGCGGTAGTCGAGCGTTTTTGTCGAAAAACGCACTAAGTCCAACTGTGGGACTTAGGTTTATTTTCGAAAAAAAAATTTTTTTTCCCTTTTCCGAACATTTTTTTTGGTCTTTTCACACAAGACCCGCATCCACTACTGGGGGGTCAAGGTCCCGGAGCGTTTCGTGTTACTTTGCCTAGGGAAAGCCACGCCGTCGCGGGTACGGAACTTAGAGTTTCGGCGGACGTTTTTGTCCGCTAGCGGTAGTCGAGCGTTTTTGTCGAAAAACGCACTAAGTCCAACTGTGGGACTTAGGTTTATTTTCGAAAAAAAAAATTTTTTTCCCTTTTCCGAACATTTTTTTTGGTCTTTTCACACAAGACCCGCATCCACTACTGGGGGGTCAAGGTCCCGGAGCGTTTCGTGTTACTTTGCCTAGGGAAAGCCACGCCGTCGCGGGTACGGAACTTAGAGTTTCGGCGGACGTTTTTGTCCGCTAGCGGTAGTCGAGCGTTTTTGTCGAAAAACGCACTAAGTCCAACTGTGGGACTTAGGTTTATTTTCGAAAAAAATTTTTTTTTTCCCTTTTCCGAACATTTTTTTTGGTCTTTTCACACAAGACCCGCATCCACTACTGGGGGGTCAAGGTCCCGGAGCGTTTCGTGTTACTTTGCCTAGGGAAAGCCACGCCGTCGCGGGTACGGAACTTAGAGTTTCGGCGGACGTTTTTGTCCGCTAGCGGTAGTCGGGCGTTTTTGTCGAAAAACGCACTAAGTCCAACTGTGGGACTTAGGTTTATTTTCGAAAAAAAAATTTTTTTTCCCTTTTCCGAACATTTTTTTTGGTCTTTTCACACAAGACCCGCATCCACTACTGGGGGGTCAAGGTCCCGGAGCGTTTCGTGTTACTTTGCCTAGGGAAAGCCACGCCGTCGCGGGTACGGAACTTAGAGTTTCGGCGGACGTTTTTGTCCGCTAGCGGTAGTCGGGGGTTTTTGTCAAAAAACGCACTAAGTCCAACTTTCTGACTTCGATTTTTTTTTTTTTTCACACAAGTCCCGTATCCACGACAGAGTGTCGGGCTCCGATCGCCAGAGCATACATTGTCCCTGAAGGCCTGATTTGTGTCACGGGGCAGTTGGAAATTGTTCAATCTTTTGTTTCTACGTGATGTGTCGTCGGGTTTGTAGGAGAGGGCAGCGATTGAAGGGGTCCAAGCACTGAGAGAAAAAAAAAATATATATATTATTAATATTATTTTTTTTTTCCCCTCTTTTTGTTAAAGTCCCCCTCTCTCCAACCTTCTCTCCTTACTTGCTGGCTGACAGGAACACGAGACCTGCCTGAGATAGGCGCCTGCCTGGCCCTCGAAAGGCCTCCATGGGCATGGCATTTCCTATCCCCTGCTCTTTGTGGGTTTGCCTCCTACCGGTCATGGGCTTTGACAACGGTGGGACCGGGGTTAAGCGGAAATAGGTGGGTGGGGTACGGATGTTCCCCTTCCCCTC
>NC_139588.1:10000-17500 GCF_946808225.1 Silurus aristotelis | reverse complement strand
AGCCATCTAACCCTAACCCCCTACGCCGCTAACCCTAACCCTCTAACCCTAAGGTCAAGGTCCCGGAGCGTTTCGTGTTACTTTGCCTAGGGAAAGCCACGCCGTCGCGGGTACGGAACTTAGAGTTTCGGCGACGTTTCATGTCGAAAAACGCACTAAGTCCAACTGTGGGACTTAGGTTTATTTTCGAAAAAAAAAAAAATGTTTTTTTCTTTCTTTTTCCGAACATTTTTTTTTGGTCTTTTCACACAAGACCCGCATCCACTACTGGGGGGGGGTCAAGGTCCCGGAGCGTTTCGTGTTACTTTGCCTAGGGAAAGCCACGCCGTCGTGGGTACGGAACTTAGAGTTTCGGCGGACGTTTTTGTCCGCTAGCGGTAGTCGAGCGTTTTTGTCGAAAAACGCACTAAGTCCAACTGTGGGACTTAGGTTTATTTTCGAAAAAAAAAAATTTTTTCCCTTTTCCGAACATTTTTTCTGGTCTTTTCACACAAGACCCGCATCCACTACTGGGGGGTCAAGGTCCCGGAGCGTTTCGTGTTACTTTGCCTAGGGAAAGCCACGCCGTCGCGGGTACGGAACTTAGAGTTTCGGCGACGTTTCATGTCGAAAAACGCACTAAGTCCAACTGTGGGACTTAGGTTTATTTTCGAAAAAAAAAAAAATGTTTTTTTCTTTCTTTTTCCGAACATTTTTTTTTGGTCTTTTCACACAAGACCCGCATCCACTACTGGGGGGGGGGGTCAAGGTCCCGGAGCGTTTCGTGTTACTTTGCCTAGGGAAAGCCACGCCGTCGCGGGTACGGAACTTAGAGTTTCGGCGGACGTTTTTGTCCGCTAGCGGTAGTCGAGCGTTTTTGTCGAAAAACGCACTAAGTCCAACTGTGGGACTTAGGTTTATTTTCGAAAAAAAAAATTTTTTTCCCCTTTTCCGAACATTTTTTCTGGTCTTTTCACACAAGACCCGCATCCACTACTGGGGGGTCAAGGTCCCGGAGCGTTTCGTGTTACTTTGCCTAGGGAAAGCCACGCCGTCGTGGGTACGGAACTTAGAGTTTCGGCGGACGTTTTTGTCCGCTAGCGGTAGTCGAGCGTTTTTGTCGAAAAACGCACTAAGTCCAACTGTGGGACTTAGGTTTATTTTCGAAAAAAAAAATTTTTTTCCCTTTTCCGAACATTTTTTCTGGTCTTTTCACACAAGACCCGCATCCACTACTGGGGGGTCAAGGTCCCGGAGCGTTTCGTGTTACTTTGCCTAGGGAAAGCCACGCCGTCGTGGGTACGGAACTTAGAGTTTCGGCGGACGTTTTTGTCCGCTAGCGGTAGTCGAGCGTTTTTGTCGAAAAACGCACTAAGTCCAACTGTGGGACTTAGGTTTATTTTCGAAAAAAAAAAATTTTTTCCCTTTTCCGAACATTTTTTCTGGTCTTTTCACACAAGACCCGCATCCACTACTGGGGGGTCAAGGTCCCGGAGCGTTTCGTGTTACTTTGCCTAGGGAAAGCCACGCCGTCGCGGGTACGGAACTTAGAGTTTCGGCGACGTTTCATGTCGAAAAACGCACTAAGTCCAACTGTGGGACTTAGGTTTATTTTCGAAAAAAAAAAAAAAAATTTTTTTTTTCTTTTTCCGAACATTTTTTTTGGTCTTTTCACACAAGACCCGCATCCACTACTGGGGGGTCAAGGTCCCGGAGCGTTTCGTGTTACTTTGCCTAGGGAAAGCCACGCCGTCGCGGGTACGGAACTTAGAGTTTCGGCGACGTTTCATGTCGAAAAACGCACTAAGTCCAACTGTGGGACTTAGGTTTATTTTCGAAAAAAAAAATAAATTTTTTTTTTTTTTTTTCCGAACATTTTTTTTGGTCTTTTCACACAAGACCCGCATCCACTACTGGGGGGTCAAGGTCCCGGAGCGTTTCGTGTTACTTTGCCTAGGGAAAGCCACGCCGTCGCGGGTACGGAACTTAGAGTTTCGGCGACGTTTCATGTCGAAAAACGCACTAAGTCCAACTGTGGGACTTAGGTTTATTTTCGAAAAAAAAAATAAATTTTTTTTTTTTTTTTTCCGAACATTTTTTTTGGTCTTTTCACACAAGACCCGCATCCACTACTGGGGGGTCAAGGTCCCGGAGCGTTTCGTGTTACTTTGCCTAGGGAAAGCCACGCCGTCGCGGGTACGGAACTTAGAGTTTCGGCGACGTTTCATGTCGAAAAACGCACTAAGTCCAACTGTGGGACTTAGGTTTATTTTCGAAAAAAAAAAAAAAAATTTTTTTTTTCTTTTTCCGAACATTTTTTTTGGTCTTTTCACACAAGACCCGCATCCACTACTGGGGGGTCAAGGTCCCGGAGCGTTTCGTGTTACTTTGCCTAGGGAAAGCCACGCCGTCGCGGGTACGGAACTTAGAGTTTCGGCGGACGTTTTTGTCCGCTAGCGGTAGTCGAGCGTTTTTGTCGAAAAACGCACTAAGTCCAACTGTGGGACTTAGGTTTATTTTCGAAAAAAAAAAATTTTTTCCCTTTTCCGAACATTTTTTCTGGTCTTTTCACACAAGACCCGCATCCACTACTGGGGGGTCAAGGTCCCGGAGCGTTTCGTGTTACTTTGCCTAGGGAAAGCCACGCCGTCGCGGGTACGGAACTTAGAGTTTCGGCGACGTTTCATGTCGAAAAACGCACTAAGTCCAACTGTGGGACTTAGGTTTATTTTCGAAAAAAAAAAAAAAATTTTTTTTTTCTTTTTCCGAACATTTTTTTTGGTCTTTTCACACAAGACCCGCATCCACTACTGGGGGGTCAAGGTCCCGGAGCGTTTCGTGTTACTTTGCCTAGGGAAAGCCACGCCGTCGCGGGTACGGAACTTAGAGTTTCGGCGACGTTTCATGTCGAAAAACGCACTAAGTCCAACTGTGGGACTTAGGTTTATTTTCGAAAAAAAAAAAAAATTTTTTTTTTTCTTTTTCCGAACATTTTTTCTGGTCTTTTCACACAAGACCCGCATCCACTACTGGGGGGTCAAGGTCCCGGAGCGTTTCGTGTTACTTTGCCTAGGGAAAGCCACGCCGTCGCGGGTACGGAACTTAGAGTTTCGGCGGACGTTTTTGTCCGCTAGCGGTAGTCGAGCGTTTTTGTCGAAAAACGCACTAAGTCCAACTGTGGGACTTAGGTTTATTTTCGAAAAAAAAAATTTTTTTCCCCTTTTCCGAACATTTTTTCTGGTCTTTTCACACAAGACCCGCATCCACTACTGGGGGGTCAAGGTCCCGGAGCGTTTCGTGTTACTTTGCCTAGGGAAAGCCACGCCGTCGTGGGTACGGAACTTAGAGTTTCGGCGGACGTTTTTGTCCGCTAGCGGTAGTCGAGCGTTTTTGTCGAAAAACGCACTAAGTCCAACTGTGGGACTTAGGTTTATTTTCGAAAAAAAAAATTTTTTTCCCTTTTCCGAACATTTTTTCTGGTCTTTTCACACAAGACCCGCATCCACTACTGGGGGGTCAAGGTCCCGGAGCGTTTCGTGTTACTTTGCCTAGGGAAAGCCACGCCGTCGTGGGTACGGAACTTAGAGTTTCGGCGGACGTTTTTGTCCGCTAGCGGTAGTCGAGCGTTTTTGTCGAAAAACGCACTAAGTCCAACTGTGGGACTTAGGTTTATTTTCGAAAAAAAAAAATTTTTTCCCTTTTCCGAACATTTTTTCTGGTCTTTTCACACAAGACCCGCATCCACTACTGGGGGGTCAAGGTCCCGGAGCGTTTCGTGTTACTTTGCCTAGGGAAAGCCACGCCGTCGCGGGTACGGAACTTAGAGTTTCGGCGACGTTTCATGTCGAAAAACGCACTAAGTCCAACTGTGGGACTTAGGTTTATTTTCGAAAAAAAAAAAAAAAATTTTTTTTTTCTTTTTCCGAACATTTTTTTTGGTCTTTTCACACAAGACCCGCATCCACTACTGGGGGGTCAAGGTCCCGGAGCGTTTCGTGTTACTTTGCCTAGGGAAAGCCACGCCGTCGCGGGTACGGAACTTAGAGTTTCGGCGACGTTTCATGTCGAAAAACGCACTAAGTCCAACTGTGGGACTTAGGTTTATTTTCGAAAAAAAAAATAAATTTTTTTTTTTCTTTTTCCGAACATTTTTTTTGGTCTTTTCACACAAGACCCGCATCCACTACTGGGGGGTCAAGGTCCCGGAGCGTTTCGTGTTACTTTGCCTAGGGAAAGCCACGCCGTCGCGGGTACGGAACTTAGAGTTTCGGCGACGTTTCATGTCGAAAAACGCACTAAGTCCAACTGTGGGACTTAGGTTTATTTTCGAAAAAAAAAATAAATTTTTTTTTTTCTTTTTCCGAACATTTTTTTTGGTCTTTTCACACAAGACCCGCATCCACTACTGGGGGGTCAAGGTCCCGGAGCGTTTCGTGTTACTTTGCCTAGGGAAAGCCACGCCGTCGCGGGTACGGAACTTAGAGTTTCGGCGACGTTTCATGTCGAAAAACGCACTAAGTCCAACTGTGGGACTTAGGTTTATTTTCGAAAAAAAAAATAAATTTTTTTTTTTCTTTTTCCGAACATTTTTTTTGGTCTTTTCACACAAGACCCGCATCCACTACTGGGGGGTCAAGGTCCCGGAGCGTTTCGTGTTACTTTGCCTAGGGAAAGCCACGCCGTCGCGGGTACGGAACTTAGAGTTTCGGCGGACGTTTTTGTCCGCTAGCGGTAGTCGAGCGTTTTTGTCGAAAAACGCACTAAGTCCAACTGTGGGACTTAGGTTTATTTTCGAAAAAAATTTTTTTTTTCCCTTTTCCGAACATTTTTTTTGGTCTTTTCACACAAGACCCGCATCCACTACTGGGGGGTCAAGGTCCCGGAGCGTTTCGTGTTACTTTGCCTAGGGAAAGCCACGCCGTCGCGGGTACGGAACTTAGAGTTTCGGCGGACGTTTTTGTCCGCTAGCGGTAGTCGAGCGTTTTTGTCGAAAAACGCACTAAGTCCAACTGTGGGACTTAGGTTTATTTTCGAAAAAAAAAATTTTTTTTTTCCCTTTTCCGAACATTTTTTTTGGTCTTTTCACACAAGACCCGCATCCACTACTGGGGGGTCAAGGTCCCGGAGCGTTTCGTGTTACTTTGCCTAGGGAAAGCCACGCCGTCGCGGGTACGGAACTTAGAGTTTCGGCGGACGTTTTTGTCCGCTAGCGGTAGTCGAGCGTTTTTGTCGAAAAACGCACTAAGTCCAACTGTGGGACTTAGGTTTATTTTCGAAAAAAAAATTTTTTTTCCCTTTTCCGAACATTTTTTCTGGTCTTTTCACACAAGACCCGCATCCACTACTGGGGGGTCAAGGTCCCGGAGCGTTTCGTGTTACTTTGCCTAGGGAAAGCCACGCCGTCGCGGGTACGGAACTTAGAGTTTCGGCGACGTTTCATGTCGAAAAACGCACTAAGTCCAACTGTGGGACTTAGGTTTATTTTCGAAAAAAAAAAAAAAATTTTTTTTTTCTTTTTCCGAACATTTTTTTTGGTCTTTTCACACAAGACCCGCATCCACTACTGGGGGGTCAAGGTCCCGGAGCGTTTCGTGTTACTTTGCCTAGGGAAAGCCACGCCGTCGCGGGTACGGAACTTAGAGTTTCGGCGGACGTTTTTGTCCGCTAGCGGTAGTCGAGCGTTTTTGTCGAAAAACGCACTAAGTCCAACTGTGGGACTTAGGTTTATTTTCGAAAAAAAAAATTTTTTTCCCTTTTCCGAACATTTTTTTTGGTCTTTTCACACAAGACCCGCATCCACTACTGGGGGGTCAAGGTCCCGGAGCGTTTCGTGTTACTTTGCCTAGGGAAAGCCACGCCGTCGCGGGTACGGAACTTAGAGTTTCGGCGGACGTTTTTGTCCGCTAGCGGTAGTCGAGCGTTTTTGTCGAAAAACGCACTAAGTCCAACTGTGGGACTTAGGTTTATTTTCGAAAAAAATTTTTTTTTTCCCTTTTCCGAACATTTTTTTTGGTCTTTTCACACAAGACCCGCATCCACTACTGGGGGGTCAAGGTCCCGGAGCGTTTCGTGTTACTTTGCCTAGGGAAAGCCACGCCGTCGCGGGTACGGAACTTAGAGTTTCGGCGGACGTTTTTGTCCGCTAGCGGTAGTCGAGCGTTTTTGTCGAAAAACGCACTAAGTCCAACTGTGGGACTTAGGTTTATTTTCGAAAAAAAAAATTTTTTTTTTCCCTTTTCCGAACATTTTTTTTGGTCTTTTCACACAAGACCCGCATCCACTACTGGGGGGTCAAGGTCCCGGAGCGTTTCGTGTTACTTTGCCTAGGGAAAGCCACGCCGTCGCGGGTACGGAACTTAGAGTTTCGGCGACGTTTCATGTCGAAAAACGCACTAAGTCCAACTGTGGGACTTAGGTTTATTTTCGAAAAAAAAAAAAAAAATTTTTTTTTTCTTTTTCCGAACATTTTTTTTGGTCTTTTCACACAAGACCCGCATCCACTACTGGGGGGTCAAGGTCCCGGAGCGTTTCGTGTTACTTTGCCTAGGGAAAGCCACGCCGTCGCGGGTACGGAACTTAGAGTTTCGGCGGACGTTTTTGTCCGCTAGCGGTAGTCGAGCGTTTTTGTCGAAAAACGCACTAAGTCCAACTGTGGGACTTAGGTTTATTTTCGAAAAAAAAATTTTTTTTCCCTTTTCCGAACATTTTTTCTGGTCTTTTCACACAAGACCCGCATCCACTACTGGGGGGTCAAGGTCCCGGAGCGTTTCGTGTTACTTTGCCTAGGGAAAGCCACGCCGTCGCGGGTACGGAACTTAGAGTTTCGGCGGACGTTTTTGTCCGCTAGCGGTAGTCGAGCGTTTTTGTCGAAAAACGCACTAAGTCCAACTGTGGGACTTAGGTTTATTTTCGAAAAAAAAAATTTTTTTTTTCCCTTTTCCGAACATTTTTTTTGGTCTTTTCACACAAGACCCGCATCCACTACTGGGGGGTCAAGGTCCCGGAGCGTTTCGTGTTACTTTGCCTAGGGAAAGCCACGCCGTCGCGGGTACGGAACTTAGAGTTTCGGCGGACGTTTTTGTCCGCTAGCGGTAGTCGAGCGTTTTTGTCGAAAAACGCACTAAGTCCAACTGTGGGACTTAGGTTTATTTTCGAAAAAAAAAAATTTTTTCCCTTTTCCGAACATTTTTTTTGGTCTTTTCACACAAGACCCGCATCCACTACTGGGGGGTCAAGGTCCCGGAGCGTTTCGTGTTACTTTGCCTAGGGAAAGCCACGCCGTCGCGGGTACGGAACTTAGAGTTTCGGCGGACGTTTTTGTCCGCTAGCGGTAGTCGAGCGTTTTTGTCGAAAAACGCACTAAGTCCAACTGTGGGACTTAGGTTTATTTTCGAAAAAAATTTTTTTTTTCCCTTTTCCGAACATTTTTTTTGGTCTTTTCACACAAGACCCGCATCCACTACTGGGGGGTCAAGGTCCCGGAGCGTTTCGTGTTACTTTGCCTAGGGAAAGCCACGCCGT
>NC_139587.1:29632833-29635333 GCF_946808225.1 Silurus aristotelis | reverse complement strand
CTTGGAAAAAGGAAAAGAAAATGGAAAAAGGAAAAGAAAATGGAGAGGCTAAGCCTGATTATGGACCAACAAAAACAAGATACAAACAAACAATGACGCATGAAACTGAATAACTTACCTGATGAGAGCGTTTGGAACAGCACTGAGTATGGGGGTGCCAATGTTTTCGAGCAGTGGGGGTGCCAATAGTCCAAATTTCAGGACATGAGTGGCCATTTTTTGAAAAATAATCTAAACAAAACTGAATGTTTAATTAACACTTTTTTTGGGGGGTGCAATTTTAACCAGTGCCATTTGGGGGTGCCATTTGACAAATTCTGTCTTTATCCACTGCCTGGACAAAGGAGGGTAAGAGAAGAAGAAAAAACTGAGAAAGGAAGCTAATGGGCTAAGCGCTAAATATCAAAGACCCAATCACCTGGAAAACAGAGCATCTCGTGAAAAAGGATTAAAGCCAACATGGAAAAATGCAAAGCCAGTTTGGAAAATGGAAAAAGGAAAAGAAAATGGAAGGAAAGAGAAGAAGAAAAAACTGAGAAAGGAAGCTAATGGGCTAAGCGCTAATTAGCAAAGACCCAATCACCTGGAAAACAGAGCATCTCGTGAAAAAGGATTAAAGCCAACATGGAAAAATGCAAAGCCAGTTTGGAAAATGGAAAAAGGAAAAGAAAATGGAAGGAAAGAGAAGAAGAAAAAACTGAGAAAGGAAGCTAATGGGCTAAGCGCTAAATAGCAAAGACCCAATCACCTGGTGAACAGAACATCTCGTGAAAAAGGATTAAAGCCAACATGGAAAAATGTGCAGCCAGTTTGGAAAATGGAAAAAGGAAGAGAAAATGGTAAGTCTATGCCTGATGAAGGTTTATATTAACCGAAACGTTGCAACAGACTTACCGTTAAAAATGACGTCATGGGGATCTGTGAAAAGGCAAATGTCCTGCATTAATGAATGAAATCGAATGTCCTGCATTAATGAATGAAATCAGAAGTCACTGGCTAAAATGAAAAAAGGGGAAACACCCTCCATTTAAAAGGTCAAAAAGGGAAAGGGTTGCTAACAAGGGAAAGAGAGAGTGGGCAAATGTCCACTTCTCGCTAGCAAGAGAAAGAGAGAGTGGGCAAATGTCCAGTTCTCATCCGTAAAACAAAAAAAACACACGTTTAAGGGTAATTTTCCTGCCGCTTGTCACCGGCGGCGGAGGAGATGTGAGTGCTTAGTGACTTGGAGTAGGCCAGTGCACAACGTGGGCTCCGGGCTTGTCTATATCTGAGTTTCCTTACCAATCCATAGCCCTAACCCTAACCCCAACCCCTCCCTAACCCTAACCCTAACCCCAACCCCTCCCTAACCCTAACCCCTCCCTAACCCTAACCCCAACCCCTCCCTAACCCTAACCCCAACCCCTCCCTAACCCTAACCCCAACCCCACCCTAACCCTAACCCTAACCCCTAACCCTAACCCTAAACCCAACTCTAATCCCCACTCGGATTTTGACATGGTTCCTGGAGCTGCGTCTATTTCCCCTAACCTAACCCAGCCCGTGCCACCCCGAGTTGCTGCACTTGCATGGCCTTCTGCATATTTCCTGAACTGGCTAACTTACCTGATAAGAGAGTGCCAATAATTCTAATTTCATGACCTGAGTGGCCAATTTTGAAAAACACTTATAGAGAATGGAATGTTCGATGAGCACTGTGTTTTTTGGGGGTGCCAGTTAAACCAGTGCCATTTGGGGGTGCCAGCTTATATAAGAAATGTGTAAAACTGTGCAAGAAGGCCGGATGGCTAAGCACTAAATAGCAGAAATACTTATAGACAATGGAATGTTCGATGAGCACTGTGTTTTTTGGGGGTGCCAGTTAAACCAGTGCCATTTGGGGGTGCCAGTTTATAAAAAATTTGTAAAACTGTGCAGGAAGGCCGGATGGCTAAGCACTAAATAGCATAATGTAAAACTGTGCTAGAAGGCCGGATGGCTAAGCACTAAATAGCAGAAATACTTATAGACAATGGAATGTTCGATGAGCACTGTGTTTTTTGGGGGTGCCAGTTAAACCAGTGCCATTTGGGGGTGCCAGTTTATAAAAAATTTGTAAAACTGTGCAAGAAGGCCGGATGGCTAAGCACTAAATAGCAGAGTGTAAAACTGTGCAAGAAGGCCGGATGGCTAAGCACTAAATAGCAGAGGCCCAATTACTTGGCAAACAGAGTAGCTTGAAGGAAGATTTAAAGCCAGCTTTCGGGAAAGGTAAGGCCAGTTTGGGAAAAAGGAAAAGATATTGCCGCCTGAGAAGTGGGGGGAAAGAGAATAACGAAAGTACTTAGATGGGAAGCTGGTGGGCTAAGTGCTAAATAGCAGAGGCCCACTCACTTGGAAAACAGAGCAGCTGGGAGGATGTTTAAAGCCAGAATGGGGATAAGTAAAGCCAGCTTGGAAAAAGGAAAAGAAAATGGAAAAAGGAAAAGAAAATGGAGAGGCTAAGCCTGATTATGGACCA
>NC_139587.1:29540333-29627833 GCF_946808225.1 Silurus aristotelis | reverse complement strand
TTAACACTTTTTTTGGGGGGTGCAATTTTAACCAGTGCCATTTGGGGGTGCCATTTGACAAATTCTGTCTTTATCCACTGCCTGGACAAAGGAGGGAAAGAGAAGAAGAAAAAACTGAGAAAGGAAGCTAATGGGCTAAGCGCTAAATATCAAAGACCCAATCACCTGGAAAACAGAGCATCTCGTGAAAAAGGATTAAAGCCAACATGGAAAAATGCAAAGCCAGTTTGGAAAATGGAAAAAGGAAAAGAAAATGGAAGGAAAGAGAAGAAGAAAAAACTGAGAAAGGAAGCTAATGGGCTAAGCGCTAATTAGCAAAGACCCAATCACCTGGAAAACAGAGCATCTCGTGAAAAAGGATTAAAGCCAACATGGAAAAATGCAAAGCCAGTTTGGAAAATGGAAAAAGGAAAAGAAAATGGAAGGAAAGAGAAGAAGAAAAAACTGAGAAAGGAAGCTAATGGGCTAAGCGCTAAATAGCAAAGACCCAATCACCTGGTGAACAGAACATCTCGTGAAAAAGGATTAAAGCCAACATGGAAAAATGTGCAGCCAGTTTGGAAAATGGAAAAAGGAAGAGAAAATGGTAAGTCTATGCCTGATGAAGGTTTATATTAACCGAAACGTTGCAACAGACTTACCGTTAAAAATGACGTCATGGGGATCTGTGAAAAGGCAAATGTCCTGCATTAATGAATGAAATCGAATGTCCTGCATTAATGAATGAAATCAGAAGTCACTGGCTAAAATGAAAAAAGGGGAAACACCCTCCATTTAAAAGGTCAAAAAGGGAAAGGGTTGCTAACAAGGGAAAGAGAGAGTGGGCAAATGTCCACTTCTCGCTAGCAAGAGAAAGAGAGAGTGGGCAAATGTCCAGTTCTCATCCGTAAAACAAAAAAAACACACGTTTAAGGGTAATTTTCCTGCCGCTTGTCACCGGCGGCGGAGGAGATGTGAGTGCTTAGTGACTTGGAGTAGGCCAGTGCACAACGTGGGCTCCGGGCTTGTCTATATCTGAGTTTCCTTACCAATCCATAGCCCTAACCCTAACCCCAACCCCTCCCTAACCCTAACCCTAACCCCAACCCCTCCCTAACCCTAACCCCTCCCTAACCCTAACCCCAACCCCTCCCTAACCCTAACCCCAACCCCTCCCTAACCCTAACCCCAACCCCACCCTAACCCTAACCCTAACCCCTAACCCTAACCCTAAACCCAACTCTAATCCCCACTCGGATTTTGACATGGTTCCTGGAGCTGCGTCTATTTCCCCTAACCTAACCCAGCCCGTGCCACCCCGAGTTGCTGCACTTGCATGGCCTTCTGCATATTTCCTGAACTGGCTAACTTACCTGATAAGAGAGTGCCAATAATTCTAATTTCATGACCTGAGTGGCCAATTTTGAAAAACACTTATAGAGAATGGAATGTTCGATGAGCACTGTGTTTTTTGGGGGTGCCAGTTAAACCAGTGCCATTTGGGGGTGCCAGCTTATATAAGAAATGTGTAAAACTGTGCAAGAAGGCCGGATGGCTAAGCACTAAATAGCAGAAATACTTATAGACAATGGAATGTTCGATGAGCACTGTGTTTTTTGGGGGTGCCAGTTAAACCAGTGCCATTTGGGGGTGCCAGTTTATAAAAAATTTGTAAAACTGTGCAGGAAGGCCGGATGGCTAAGCACTAAATAGCATAATGTAAAACTGTGCTAGAAGGCCGGATGGCTAAGCACTAAATAGCAGAAATACTTATAGACAATGGAATGTTCGATGAGCACTGTGTTTTTTGGGGGTGCCAGTTAAACCAGTGCCATTTGGGGGTGCCAGTTTATAAAAAATTTGTAAAACTGTGCAAGAAGGCCGGATGGCTAAGCACTAAATAGCAGAGTGTAAAACTGTGCAAGAAGGCCGGATGGCTAAGCACTAAATAGCAGAGGCCCAATTACTTGGCAAACAGAGTAGCTTGAAGGAAGATTTAAAGCCAGCTTTCGGGAAAGGTAAGGCCAGTTTGGGAAAAAGGAAAAGATATTGCCGCCTGAGAAGTGGGGGGAAAGAGAATAACGAAAGTACTTAGATGGGAAGCTGGTGGGCTAAGTGCTAAATAGCAGAGGCCCACTCACTTGGAAAACAGAGCAGCTGGGAGGATGTTTAAAGCCAGAATGGGGATAAGTAAAGCCAGCTTGGAAAAAGGAAAAGAAAATGGAAAAAGGAAAAGAAAATGGAGAGGCTAAGCCTGATTATGGACCAACAAAAACAAGATACAAACAAACAATGACGCATGAAACTGAATAACTTACCTGATGAGAGCGTTTGGAACAGCACTGAGTATGGGGGTGCCAATGTTTTCGAGCAGTGGGGGTGCCAATAGTCCAAATTTCAGGACATGAGTGGCCATTTTTTGAAAAATAATCTAAACAAAACTGAATGTTTAATTAACACTTTTTTTGGGGGGTGCAATTTTAACCAGTGCCATTTGGGGGTGCCATTTGACAAATTCTGTCTTTATCCACTGCCTGGACAAAGGAGGGTAAGAGAAGAAGAAAAAACTGAGAAAGGAAGCTAATGGGCTAAGCGCTAAATATCAAAGACCCAATCACCTGGAAAACAGAGCATCTCGTGAAAAAGGATTAAAGCCAACATGGAAAAATGCAAAGCCAGTTTGGAAAATGGAAAAAGGAAAAGAAAATGGAAGGAAAGAGAAGAAGAAAAAACTGAGAAAGGAAGCTAATGGGCTAAGCGCTAATTAGCAAAGACCCAATCACCTGGAAAACAGAGCATCTCGTGAAAAAGGATTAAAGCCAACATGGAAAAATGCAAAGCCAGTTTGGAAAATGGAAAAAGGAAAAGAAAATGGAAGGAAAGAGAAGAAGAAAAAACTGAGAAAGGAAGCTAATGGGCTAAGCGCTAAATAGCAAAGACCCAATCACCTGGTGAACAGAACATCTCGTGAAAAAGGATTAAAGCCAACATGGAAAAATGTGCAGCCAGTTTGGAAAATGGAAAAAGGAAGAGAAAATGGTAAGTCTATGCCTGATGAAGGTTTATATTAACCGAAACGTTGCAACAGACTTACCGTTAAAAATGACGTCATGGGGATCTGTGAAAAGGCAAATGTCCTGCATTAATGAATGAAATCGAATGTCCTGCATTAATGAATGAAATCAGAAGTCACTGGCTAAAATGAAAAAAGGGGAAACACCCTCCATTTAAAAGGTCAAAAAGGGAAAGGGTTGCTAACAAGGGAAAGAGAGAGTGGGCAAATGTCCACTTCTCGCTAGCAAGAGAAAGAGAGAGTGGGCAAATGTCCAGTTCTCATCCGTAAAACAAAAAAAACACACGTTTAAGGGTAATTTTCCTGCCGCTTGTCACCGGCGGCGGAGGAGATGTGAGTGCTTAGTGACTTGGAGTAGGCCAGTGCACAACGTGGGCTCCGGGCTTGTCTATATCTGAGTTTCCTTACCAATCCATAGCCCTAACCCTAACCCCAACCCCTCCCTAACCCTAACCCTAACCCCAACCCCTCCCTAACCCTAACCCCTCCCTAACCCTAACCCCAACCCCTCCCTAACCCTAACCCCAACCCCTCCCTAACCCTAACCCCAACCCCACCCTAACCCTAACCCTAACCCCTAACCCTAACCCTAAACCCAACTCTAATCCCCACTCGGATTTTGACATGGTTCCTGGAGCTGCGTCTATTTCCCCTAACCTAACCCAGCCCGTGCCACCCCGAGTTGCTGCACTTGCATGGCCTTCTGCATATTTCCTGAACTGGCTAACTTACCTGATAAGAGAGTGCCAATAATTCTAATTTCATGACCTGAGTGGCCAATTTTGAAAAACACTTATAGAGAATGGAATGTTCGATGAGCACTGTGTTTTTTGGGGGTGCCAGTTAAACCAGTGCCATTTGGGGGTGCCAGCTTATATAAGAAATGTGTAAAACTGTGCAAGAAGGCCGGATGGCTAAGCACTAAATAGCAGAAATACTTATAGACAATGGAATGTTCGATGAGCACTGTGTTTTTTGGGGGTGCCAGTTAAACCAGTGCCATTTGGGGGTGCCAGTTTATAAAAAATTTGTAAAACTGTGCAGGAAGGCCGGATGGCTAAGCACTAAATAGCATAATGTAAAACTGTGCTAGAAGGCCGGATGGCTAAGCACTAAATAGCAGAAATACTTATAGACAATGGAATGTTCGATGAGCACTGTGTTTTTTGGGGGTGCCAGTTAAACCAGTGCCATTTGGGGGTGCCAGTTTATAAAAAATTTGTAAAACTGTGCAAGAAGGCCGGATGGCTAAGCACTAAATAGCAGAGTGTAAAACTGTGCAAGAAGGCCGGATGGCTAAGCACTAAATAGCAGAGGCCCAATTACTTGGCAAACAGAGTAGCTTGAAGGAAGATTTAAAGCCAGCTTTCGGGAAAGGTAAGGCCAGTTTGGGAAAAAGGAAAAGATATTGCCGCCTGAGAAGTGGGGGGAAAGAGAATAACGAAAGTACTTAGATGGGAAGCTGGTGGGCTAAGTGCTAAATAGCAGAGGCCCACTCACTTGGAAAACAGAGCAGCTGGGAGGATGTTTAAAGCCAGAATGGGGATAAGTAAAGCCAGCTTGGAAAAAGGAAAAGAAAATGGAAAAAGGAAAAGAAAATGGAGAGGCTAAGCCTGATTATGGACCAACAAAAACAAGATACAAACAAACAATGACGCATGAAACTGAATAACTTACCTGATGAGAGCGTTTGGAACAGCACTGAGTATGGGGGTGCCAATGTTTTCGAGCAGTGGGGGTGCCAATAGTCCAAATTTCAGGACATGAGTGGCCATTTTTTGAAAAATAATCTAAACAAAACTGAATGTTTAATTAACACTTTTTTTGGGGGGTGCAATTTTAACCAGTGCCATTTGGGGGTGCCATTTGACAAATTCTGTCTTTATCCACTGCCTGGACAAAGGAGGGAAAGAGAAGAAGAAAAAACTGAGAAAGGAAGCTAATGGGCTAAGCGCTAAATATCAAAGACCCAATCACCTGGAAAACAGAGCATCTCGTGAAAAAGGATTAAAGCCAACATGGAAAAATGCAAAGCCAGTTTGGAAAATGGAAAAAGGAAAAGAAAATGGAAGGAAAGAGAAGAAGAAAAAACTGAGAAAGGAAGCTAATGGGCTAAGCGCTAATTAGCAAAGACCCAATCACCTGGAAAACAGAGCATCTCGTGAAAAAGGATTAAAGCCAACATGGAAAAATGCAAAGCCAGTTTGGAAAATGGAAAAAGGAAAAGAAAATGGAAGGAAAGAGAAGAAGAAAAAACTGAGAAAGGAAGCTAATGGGCTAAGCGCTAAATAGCAAAGACCCAATCACCTGGTGAACAGAACATCTCGTGAAAAAGGATTAAAGCCAACATGGAAAAATGTGCAGCCAGTTTGGAAAATGGAAAAAGGAAGAGAAAATGGTAAGTCTATGCCTGATGAAGGTTTATATTAACCGAAACGTTGCAACAGACTTACCGTTAAAAATGACGTCATGGGGATCTGTGAAAAGGCAAATGTCCTGCATTAATGAATGAAATCGAATGTCCTGCATTAATGAATGAAATCAGAAGTCACTGGCTAAAATGAAAAAAGGGGAAACACCCTCCATTTAAAAGGTCAAAAAGGGAAAGGGTTGCTAACAAGGGAAAGAGAGAGTGGGCAAATGTCCACTTCTTGCTAGCAAGAGAAAGAGAGAGTGGGCAAATGTCCAGTTCTCATCCGTAAAACAAAAAAAACACACGTTTAAGGGTAATTTTCCTGCCGCTTGTCACCGGCGGCGGAGGAGATGTGAGTGCTTAGTGACTTGGAGTAGGCCAGTGCACAACGTGGGCTCCGGGCTTGTCTATATCTGAGTTTCCTTACCAATCCATAGCCCTAACCCTAACCCCAACCCCTCCCTAACCCTAACCCTAACCCCAACCCCTCCCTAACCCTAACCCCTCCCTAACCCTAACCCCAACCCCTCCCTAACCCTAACCCCAACCCCTCCCTAACCCTAACCCCAACCCCACCCTAACCCTAACCCTAACCCCTAACCCTAACCCTAAACCCAACTCTAATCCCCACTCGGATTTTGACATGGTTCCTGGAGCTGCGTCTATTTCCCCTAACCTAACCCAGCCCGTGCCACCCCGAGTTGCTGCACTTGCATGGCCTTCTGCATATTTCCTGAACTGGCTAACTTACCTGATAAGAGAGTGCCAATAATTCTAATTTCATGACCTGAGTGGCCAATTTTGAAAAACACTTATAGAGAATGGAATGTTCGATGAGCACTGTGTTTTTTGGGGGTGCCAGTTAAACCAGTGCCATTTGGGGGTGCCAGCTTATATAAGAAATGTGTAAAACTGTGCAAGAAGGCCGGATGGCTAAGCACTAAATAGCAGAAATACTTATAGACAATGGAATGTTCGATGAGCACTGTGTTTTTTGGGGGTGCCAGTTAAACCAGTGCCATTTGGGGGTGCCAGTTTATAAAAAATTTGTAAAACTGTGCAGGAAGGCCGGATGGCTAAGCACTAAATAGCATAATGTAAAACTGTGCTAGAAGGCCGGATGGCTAAGCACTAAATAGCAGAAATACTTATAGACAATGGAATGTTCGATGAGCACTGTGTTTTTTGGGGGTGCCAGTTAAACCAGTGCCATTTGGGGGTGCCAGTTTATAAAAAATTTGTAAAACTGTGCAAGAAGGCCGGATGGCTAAGCACTAAATAGCAGAGTGTAAAACTGTGCAAGAAGGCCGGATGGCTAAGCACTAAATAGCAGAGGCCCAATTACTTGGCAAACAGAGTAGCTTGAAGGAAGATTTAAAGCCAGCTTTCGGGAAAGGTAAGGCCAGTTTGGGAAAAAGGAAAAGATATTGCCGCCTGAGAAGTGGGGGGAAAGAGAATAACGAAAGTACTTAGATGGGAAGCTGGTGGGCTAAGTGCTAAATAGCAGAGGCCCACTCACTTGGAAAACAGAGCAGCTGGGAGGATGTTTAAAGCCAGAATGGGGATAAGTAAAGCCAGCTTGGAAAAAGGAAAAGAAAATGGAAAAAGGAAAAGAAAATGGAGAGGCTAAGCCTGATTATGGACCAACAAAAACAAGATACAAACAAACAATGACGCATGAAACTGAATAACTTACCTGATGAGAGCGTTTGGAACAGCACTGAGTATGGGGGTGCCAATGTTTTCGAGCAGTGGGGGTGCCAATAGTCCAAATTTCAGGACATGAGTGGCCATTTTTTGAAAAATAATCTAAACAAAACTGAATGTTTAATTAACACTTTTTTTGGGGGGTGCAATTTTAACCAGTGCCATTTGGGGGTGCCATTTGACAAATTCTGTCTTTATCCACTGCCTGGACAAAGGAGGGAAAGAGAAGAAGAAAAAACTGAGAAAGGAAGCTAATGGGCTAAGCGCTAAATATCAAAGACCCAATCACCTGGAAAACAGAGCATCTCGTGAAAAAGGATTAAAGCCAACATGGAAAAATGCAAAGCCAGTTTGGAAAATGGAAAAAGGAAAAGAAAATGGAAGGAAAGAGAAGAAGAAAAAACTGAGAAAGGAAGCTAATGGGCTAAGCGCTAATTAGCAAAGACCCAATCACCTGGAAAACAGAGCATCTCGTGAAAAAGGATTAAAGCCAACATGGAAAAATGCAAAGCCAGTTTGGAAAATGGAAAAAGGAAAAGAAAATGGAAGGAAAGAGAAGAAGAAAAAACTGAGAAAGGAAGCTAATGGGCTAAGCGCTAAATAGCAAAGACCCAATCACCTGGTGAACAGAACATCTCGTGAAAAAGGATTAAAGCCAACATGGAAAAATGTGCAGCCAGTTTGGAAAATGGAAAAAGGAAGAGAAAATGGTAAGTCTATGCCTGATGAAGGTTTATATTAACCGAAACGTTGCAACAGACTTACCGTTAAAAATGACGTCATGGGGATCTGTGAAAAGGCAAATGTCCTGCATTAATGAATGAAATCGAATGTCCTGCATTAATGAATGAAATCAGAAGTCACTGGCTAAAATGAAAAAAGGGGAAACACCCTCCATTTAAAAGGTCAAAAAGGGAAAGGGTTGCTAACAAGGGAAAGAGAGAGTGGGCAAATGTCCACTTCTCGCTAGCAAGAGAAAGAGAGAGTGGGCAAATGTCCAGTTCTCATCCGTAAAACAAAAAAAACACACGTTTAAGGGTAATTTTCCTGCCGCTTGTCACCGGCGGCGGAGGAGATGTGAGTGCTTAGTGACTTGGAGTAGGCCAGTGCACAACGTGGGCTCCGGGCTTGTCTATATCTGAGTTTCCTTACCAATCCATAGCCCTAACCCTAACCCCAACCCCTCCCTAACCCTAACCCTAACCCCAACCCCTCCCTAACCCTAACCCCTCCCTAACCCTAACCCCAACCCCTCCCTAACCCTAACCCCAACCCCTCCCTAACCCTAACCCCAACCCCACCCTAACCCTAACCCTAACCCCTAACCCTAACCCTAAACCCAACTCTAATCCCCACTCGGATTTTGACATGGTTCCTGGAGCTGCGTCTATTTCCCCTAACCTAACCCAGCCCGTGCCACCCCGAGTTGCTGCACTTGCATGGCCTTCTGCATATTTCCTGAACTGGCTAACTTACCTGATAAGAGAGTGCCAATAATTCTAATTTCATGACCTGAGTGGCCAATTTTGAAAAACACTTATAGAGAATGGAATGTTCGATGAGCACTGTGTTTTTTGGGGGTGCCAGTTAAACCAGTGCCATTTGGGGGTGCCAGCTTATATAAGAAATGTGTAAAACTGTGCAAGAAGGCCGGATGGCTAAGCACTAAATAGCAGAAATACTTATAGACAATGGAATGTTCGATGAGCACTGTGTTTTTTGGGGGTGCCAGTTAAACCAGTGCCATTTGGGGGTGCCAGTTTATAAAAAATTTGTAAAACTGTGCAGGAAGGCCGGATGGCTAAGCACTAAATAGCATAATGTAAAACTGTGCTAGAAGGCCGGATGGCTAAGCACTAAATAGCAGAAATACTTATAGACAATGGAATGTTCGATGAGCACTGTGTTTTTTGGGGGTGCCAGTTAAACCAGTGCCATTTGGGGGTGCCAGTTTATAAAAAATTTGTAAAACTGTGCAAGAAGGCCGGATGGCTAAGCACTAAATAGCAGAGTGTAAAACTGTGCAAGAAGGCCGGATGGCTAAGCACTAAATAGCAGAGGCCCAATTACTTGGCAAACAGAGTAGCTTGAAGGAAGATTTAAAGCCAGCTTT
Source organism: Silurus aristotelis (assembly GCF_946808225.1). NCBI lineage: Eukaryota > Metazoa > Chordata > Actinopteri > Siluriformes > Siluridae > Silurus > Silurus aristotelis. Next base: position 29,618,548 of record NC_139587.1, on the reverse strand, counting down.
TGGGAAAGGTAAGGCCAGTTTGGGAAAAAGGAAAAGATATTGCCGCCTGAGAAGTGGGGGGAAAGAGAATAACGAAAGTACTTAGATGGGAAGCTGGTGGGCTAAGTGCTAAATAGCAGAGGCCCACTCACTTGGAAAACAGAGCAGCTGGGAGGATGTTTAAAGCCAGAATGGGGATAAGTAAAGCCAGCTTGGAAAAAGGAAAAGAAAATGGAAAAAGGAAAAGAAAATGGAGAGGCTAAGCCTGATTATGGACCAACAAAAACAAGATACAAACAAACAATGACGCATGAAACTGAATAACTTACCTGATGAGAGCGTTTGGAACAGCACTGAGTATGGGGGTGCCAATGTTTTCGAGCAGTGGGGGTGCCAATAGTCCAAATTTCAGGACATGAGTGGCCATTTTTTGAAAAATAATCTAAACAAAACTGAATGTTTAATTAACACTTTTTTTGGGGGGTGCAATTTTAACCAGTGCCATTTGGGGGTGCCATTTGACAAATTCTGTCTTTATCCACTGCCTGGACAAAGGAGGGTAAGAGAAGAAGAAAAAACTGAGAAAGGAAGCTAATGGGCTAAGCGCTAAATATCAAAGACCCAATCACCTGGAAAACAGAGCATCTCGTGAAAAAGGATTAAAGCCAACATGGAAAAATGCAAAGCCAGTTTGGAAAATGGAAAAAGGAAAAGAAAATGGAAGGAAAGAGAAGAAGAAAAAACTGAGAAAGGAAGCTAATGGGCTAAGCGCTAATTAGCAAAGACCCAATCACCTGGAAAACAGAGCATCTCGTGAAAAAGGATTAAAGCCAACATGGAAAAATGCAAAGCCAGTTTGGAAAATGGAAAAAGGAAAAGAAAATGGAAGGAAAGAGAAGAAGAAAAAACTGAGAAAGGAAGCTAATGGGCTAAGCGCTAAATAGCAAAGACCCAATCACCTGGTGAACAGAACATCTCGTGAAAAAGGATTAAAGCCAACATGGAAAAATGTGCAGCCAGTTTGGAAAATGGAAAAAGGAAGAGAAAATGGTAAGTCTATGCCTGATGAAGGTTTATATTAACCGAAACGTTGCAACAGACTTACCGTTAAAAATGACGTCATGGGGATCTGTGAAAAGGCAAATGTCCTGCATTAATGAATGAAATCGAATGTCCTGCATTAATGAATGAAATCAGAAGTCACTGGCTAAAATGAAAAAAGGGGAAACACCCTCCATTTAAAAGGTCAAAAAGGGAAAGGGTTGCTAACAAGGGAAAGAGAGAGTGGGCAAATGTCCACTTCTCGCTAGCAAGAGAAAGAGAGAGTGGGCAAATGTCCAGTTCTCATCCGTAAAACAAAAAAAACACACGTTTAAGGGTAATTTTCCTGCCGCTTGTCACCGGCGGCGGAGGAGATGTGAGTGCTTAGTGACTTGGAGTAGGCCAGTGCACAACGTGGGCTCCGGGCTTGTCTATATCTGAGTTTCCTTACCAATCCATAGCCCTAACCCTAACCCCAACCCCTCCCTAACCCTAACCCTAACCCCAACCCCTCCCTAACCCTAACCCCTCCCTAACCCTAACCCCAACCCCTCCCTAACCCTAACCCCAACCCCTCCCTAACCCTAACCCCAACCCCACCCTAACCCTAACCCTAACCCCTAACCCTAACCCTAAACCCAACTCTAATCCCCACTCGGATTTTGACATGGTTCCTGGAGCTGCGTCTATTTCCCCTAACCTAACCCAGCCCGTGCCACCCCGAGTTGCTGCACTTGCATGGCCTTCTGCATATTTCCTGAACTGGCTAACTTACCTGATAAGAGAGTGCCAATAATTCTAATTTCATGACCTGAGTGGCCAATTTTGAAAAACACTTATAGAGAATGGAATGTTCGATGAGCACTGTGTTTTTTGGGGGTGCCAGTTAAACCAGTGCCATTTGGGGGTGCCAGCTTATATAAGAAATGTGTAAAACTGTGCAAGAAGGCCGGATGGCTAAGCACTAAATAGCAGAAATACTTATAGACAATGGAATGTTCGATGAGCACTGTGTTTTTTGGGGGTGCCAGTTAAACCAGTGCCATTTGGGGGTGCCAGTTTATAAAAAATTTGTAAAACTGTGCAGGAAGGCCGGATGGCTAAGCACTAAATAGCATAATGTAAAACTGTGCTAGAAGGCCGGATGGCTAAGCACTAAATAGCAGAAATACTTATAGACAATGGAATGTTCGATGAGCACTGTGTTTTTTGGGGGTGCCAGTTAAACCAGTGCCATTTGGGGGTGCCAGTTTATAAAAAATTTGTAAAACTGTGCAAGAAGGCCGGATGGCTAAGCACTAAATAGCAGAGTGTAAAACTGTGCAAGAAGGCCGGATGGCTAAGCACTAAATAGCAGAGGCCCAATTACTTGGCAAACAGAGTAGCTTGAAGGAAGATTTAAAGCCAGCTTTCGGGAAAGGTAAGGCCAGTTTGGGAAAAAGGAAAAGATATTGCCGCCTGAGAAGTGGGGGGAAAGAGAATAACGAAAGTACTTAGATGGGAAGCTGGTGGGCTAAGTGCTAAATAGCAGAGGCCCACTCACTTGGAAAACAGAGCAGCTGGGAGGATGTTTAAAGCCAGAATGGGGATAAGTAAAGCCAGCTTGGAAAAAGGAAAAGAAAATGGAAAAAGGAAAAGAAAATGGAGAGGCTAAGCCTGATTATGGACCAACAAAAACAAGATACAAACAAACAATGACGCATGAAACTGAATAACTTACCTGATGAGAGCGTTTGGAACAGCACTGAGTATGGGGGTGCCAATGTTTTCGAGCAGTGGGGGTGCCAATAGTCCAAATTTCAGGACATGAGTGGCCATTTTTTGAAAAATAATCTAAACAAAACTGAATGTTTAATTAACACTTTTTTTGGGGGGTGCAATTTTAACCAGTGCCATTTGGGGGTGCCATTTGACAAATTCTGTCTTTATCCACTGCCTGGACAAAGGAGGGTAAGAGAAGAAGAAAAAACTGAGAAAGGAAGCTAATGGGCTAAGCGCTAAATATCAAAGACCCAATCACCTGGAAAACAGAGCATCTCGTGAAAAAGGATTAAAGCCAACATGGAAAAATGCAAAGCCAGTTTGGAAAATGGAAAAAGGAAAAGAAAATGGAAGGAAAGAGAAGAAGAAAAAACTGAGAAAGGAAGCTAATGGGCTAAGCGCTAATTAGCAAAGACCCAATCACCTGGAAAACAGAGCATCTCGTGAAAAAGGATTAAAGCCAACATGGAAAAATGCAAAGCCAGTTTGGAAAATGGAAAAAGGAAAAGAAAATGGAAGGAAAGAGAAGAAGAAAAAACTGAGAAAGGAAGCTAATGGGCTAAGCGCTAAATAGCAAAGACCCAATCACCTGGTGAACAGAACATCTCGTGAAAAAGGATTAAAGCCAACATGGAAAAATGTGCAGCCAGTTTGGAAAATGGAAAAAGGAAGAGAAAATGGTAAGTCTATGCCTGATGAAGGTTTATATTAACCGAAACGTTGCAACAGACTTACCGTTAAAAATGACGTCATGGGGATCTGTGAAAAGGCAAATGTCCTGCATTAATGAATGAAATCGAATGTCCTGCATTAATGAATGAAATCAGAAGTCACTGGCTAAAATGAAAAAAGGGGAAACACCCTCCATTTAAAAGGTCAAAAAGGGAAAGGGTTGCTAACAAGGGAAAGAGAGAGTGGGCAAATGTCCACTTCTCGCTAGCAAGAGAAAGAGAGAGTGGGCAAATGTCCAGTTCTCATCCGTAAAACAAAAAAAACACACGTTTAAGGGTAATTTTCCTGCCGCTTGTCACCGGCGGCGGAGGAGATGTGAGTGCTTAGTGACTTGGAGTAGGCCAGTGCACAACGTGGGCTCCGGGCTTGTCTATATCTGAGTTTCCTTACCAATCCATAGCCCTAACCCTAACCCCAACCCCTCCCTAACCCTAACCCTAACCCCAACCCCTCCCTAACCCTAACCCCTCCCTAACCCTAACCCCAACCCCTCCCTAACCCTAACCCCAACCCCTCCCTAACCCTAACCCCAACCCCACCCTAACCCTAACCCTAACCCTAAACCCTAACCCTAAACCCAACCCTAATCCCCACTCGGATTTTGACATGGTTCCTGGAGCTGCGTCTATTTCCCCTAACCTAACCCTAAACCCAACCCTAATCCCCACTCGGATTTTGACATGGTTCCTGGAGCTGCGTCTATTTCCCCTAACCTAACCCAGCCCGTGCCACCCCGAGTTGCTGCACTTGCATGGCCTTCTGCATATTTCCTGAACTGGCTAACTTACCTGATAAGAGAGTGCCAATAATTCTAATTTCATGACCTGAGTGGCCAATTTTGAAAAACACTTATAGAGAATGGAATGTTCGATGAGCACTGTGTTTTTTGGGGGTGCCAGTTAAACCAGTGCCATTTGGGGGTGCCAGCTTATATAAGAAATGTGTAAAACTGTGCAAGAAGGCCGGATGGCTAAGCACTAAATAGCATAATGTAAAACCGTGCTAGAAGGCCGGATGGCTAAGCACTAAATAGCAGAAATACTTATAGACAATGGAATGTTCGATGAGCACTGTGTTTTTTGGGGGTGCCAGTTAAACCAGTGCCATTTGGGGGTGCCAGTTTATAAAAAATTTGTAAAACTGTGCAGGAAGGCCGGATGGCTAAGCACTAAATAGCATAATGTAAAACTGTGCTAGAAGGCCGGATGCAACAGACTTACCGTTAAAAATGACGTCATGGGGATCTGTGAAAAGGCAAATGTCCTGCATTAATGAATGAAATCGAATGTCCTGCATTAATGAATGAAATCAGAAGTCACTGGCTAAAATGAAAAAAGGGGAAACACCCTCCATTTAAAAGGTCAAAAAGGGAAAGGGTTGCTAACAAGGGAAAGAGAGAGTGGGCAAATGTCCACTTCTCGCTAGCAAGAGAAAGAGAGAGTGGGCAAATGTCCAGTTCTCATCCGTAAAACAAAAAAACACACGTTTAAGGGCAATTTTCCTGCCACTTGTCACCGGCGGCGGAGGAGATGTGAGTGCTTAGTGACTTGGAGTAGGCCAGTGCACAACGTGGGCTCCGGGCTTGTCTATATCTGAGTTTCCTTACCAATCCATAGCCCTAACCCTAACCCTAACCCCAACCCCTCCCTAACCCTAACCCTAACCCCTCCCTGACCCTAACCCCAACCCCTCCCCAACCCTAACCCCTAACCCTAACCCCAACCCCTCCCCAACCCTAACCCCTAACCCTAACCCCAACCCCTCCCTAACCCTAACCCTAACCCCAACCCCTCCCTAACCCTAACCCTAACCCCAACCCCTCCCTAACCCTAACCCCAACCCCACCCTAACCCTAACCCCAACCCCACCCTAACCCCTCCCTAACCCTAACCCTAACCCCTAACCCTAACCCTAAACCCAACCCTAATCCCCACTCGGATTTTGACATGGTTCCTGGAGCTGCGTCTATTTCCCCTAACCTAACCCAGCCCGTGCCACCCCGAGTTGCTGCACTTGCATGGCCTTCTGCATATTTCCTGAACTGGCTAACTTACCTGATAAGAGAGTGCCAATAATTCTAATTTCATGACCTGAGTGGCCAATTTTGAAAAACACTTATAGAGAATGGAATGTTCGATGAGCACTGTGTTTTTTGGGGGTGCCAGTTAAACCAGTGCCATTTGGGGGTGCCAGCTTATATAAGAAATGTGTAAAACTGTGCAAGAAGGCCGGATGGCTAAGCACTAAATAGCATAATGTAAAACCGTGCTAGAAGGCCGGATGGCTAAGCACTAAATAGCAGAAATACTTATAGACAATGGAATGTTCGATGAGCACTGTGTTTTTTTGGGGTGCCAGTTAAACCAGTGCCATTTGGGGGTGCCAGTTTATAAAAAATTTGTAAAACTGTGCAGGAAGGCCGGATGGCTAAGCACTAAATAGCATAATGTAAAACAGTTTGGAAAATGGAAAAAGGAAAAGAAAATGGAAGGAAAGAGAAGAAGAAAAAACTGAGAAAGGAAGCTAATGGGCTAAGCGCTAATTAGCAAAGACCCAATCACCTGGAAAACAGAGCATCTCGTGAAAAAGGATTAAAGCCAACATGGAAAAATGCAAAGCCAGTTTGGAAAATGGAAAAAGGAAAAGAAAATGGAAGGAAAGAGAAGAAGAAAAAACTGAGAAAGGAAGCTAATGGGCTAAGCGCTAAATAGCAAAGACCCAATCACCTGGTGAACAGAACATCTCGTGAAAAAGGATTAAAGCCAACATGGAAAAATGTGCAGCCAGTTTGGAAAATGGAAAAAGGAAGAGAAAATGGTAAGTCTAAGCCTGATGAAGGTTTATATTAACCGAAACGTTGCAACAGACTTACCGTTAAAAATGACGTCATGGGGATCTGTGAAAAGGCAAATGTCCTGCATTAATGAATGAAATCGAATGTCCTGCATTAATGAATGAAATCAGAAGTCACTGGCTAAAATGAAAAAAGGGGAAACACCCTCCATTTAAAAGGTCAAAAAGGGAAAGGGTTGCTAACAAGGGAAAGAGAGAGTGGGCAAATGTCCACTTCTCGCTAGCAAGAGAAAGAGAGAGTGGGCAAATGTCCAGTTCTCATCCGTAAAACAAAAAAAACACACGTTTAAGGGCAATTTTCCTGCCACTTGTCACCGGCGGCGGAGGAGATGTGAGTGCTTAGTGACTTGGAGTAGGCCAGTGCACAACGTGGGCTCCGGGCTTGTCTATATCTGAGTTTCCTTACCAATCCATAGCCCTAACCCTAACCCCAACCCCTCCCTAACCCTAACCCTAACCCCAACCCCTCCCTAACCCTAACCCTAACCCCTCCCTAACCCTAACCCCAACCCCTCCCTAACCCTAACCCCTAACCCTAACCCCAACCCCTCCCTAACCCCAACCCCACCCTAACCCTAACCCCAACCCCACCCTAACCCCAACCCCTCCCTAACCCTAACCCTAAACCCTAACCCTAAACCCAACCCTAATCCCCACTCGGATTTTGACATGGTTCCTGGAGCTGCGTCTATTTCCCCTAACCTAACCCAGCCCGTGCCACCCCGAGTTGCTGCACTTGCATGGCCTTCTGCATATTTCCTGAACTGGCTAACTTACCTGATAAGAGAGTGCCAATAATTCTAATTTCATGACCTGAGTGGCCAATTTTGAAAAACACTTATAGAGAATGGAATGTTCGATGAGCACTGTGTTTTTTGGGGGTGCCAGTTAAACCAGTGCCATTTGGGGGTGCCAGCTTATATAAGAAATGTGTAAAACTGTGCAAGAAGGCCGGATGGCTAAGCACTAAATAGCATAATGTAAAACCGTGCTAGAAGGCCGGATGGCTAAGCACTAAATAGCAGAAATACTTATAGACAATGGAATGTTCGATGAGCACTGTGTTTTTTGGGGGTGCCAGTTAAACCAGTGCCATTTGGGGGTGCCAGTTTATAAAAAATTTGTAAAACTGTGCAGGAAGGCCGGATGGCTAAGCACTAAATAGCATAATGTAAAACTGTGCTAGAAGGCCGGATGGCTAAGCACTAAATAGCAGAAATACTTATAGACAATGGAATGTTCGATGAGCACTGTGTTTTTTGGGGGTGCCAGTTAAACCAGTGCCATTTGGGGGTGCCAGTTTATAAAAAATTTGTAAAACTGTGCAAGAAGGCCGGATGGCTAAGCACTAAATAGCAGAGTGTAAAACTGTGCAAGAAGGCCGGATGGCTAAGCACTGAATAGCAGAGGCCCAATTACTTGGCAAACAGAGTAGCTTGAAGGAAGATTTAAAGCCAGCTTTCGGGAAAGGTGGGGCCAGTTTGGGAAAAAGAAAAAGATATTGCCGCCTGAGAAGTGGGGGGAAAGAGAATAACGAAAGTACTTAGATGGGAAGCTGGTGGGCTAAGTGCTAAATAGCAGAGGCCCACTCACTTGGAAAACAGAGCAGCTGGGAGGATGTTTAAAGCCAGAATGGGGATAAGTAAAGCCAGCTTGGAAAAAGGAAAAGAAAATGGAAAAAGGAAAAGAAAATGGAGAGGCTAAGCCTGATTATGGACCAACAAAAACAAGATACAAACAAACAATGACGCATGAAACTGAATAACTTACCTGATGAGAGCGTTTGGAACAGCACTGAGTATGGGGGTGCCAATGTTTTCGAGCAGTGGGGGTGCCAATAGTCCAAATTTCAGGACATGAGTGGCCATTTTTTGAAAAATAATCTAAACAAAACTGAATGTTTAATTAACACTTTTTTTGGGGGTGCAATTTTATCCAGTGCCATTTGGGGGTGCCATTTGACAAATTCTGTCTTTATCCACTGCCTGGACAAAGGAGGGAAAGAGAAGAAGAAAAAACTGAGAAAGGAAGCTAATGGGCTAAGCGCTAAATATCAAAGACCCAATCACCTGGAAAACAGAGCATCTCGTGAAAAAGGATTAAAGCCAACATGGAAAAATGCAAAGCCAGTTTGGAAAATGGAAAAAGGAAAAGAAAATGGAAGGAAAGAGAAGAAGAAAAAACTGAGAAAGGAAGCTAATGGGCTAAGCGCTAATTAGCAAAGACCCAATCACCTGGAAAACAGAGCATCTCGTGAAAAAGGATTAAAGCCAACATGGAAAAATGCAAAGCCAGTTTGGAAAATGGAAAAAGGAAAAGAAAATGGAAGGAAAGAGAAGAAGAAAAAACTGAGAAAGGAAGCTAATGGGCTAAGCGCTAAATAGCAAAGACCCAATCACCTGGTGAACAGAACATCTCGTGAAAAAGGATTAAAGCCAACATGGAAAAATGTGCAGCCAGTTTGGAAAATGGAAAAAGGAAGAGAAAATGGTAAGTCTAAGCCTGATGAAGGTTTATATTAACCGAAACTTTGCTTTCGGGAAAGGTGGGGCCAGTTTGGGAAAAAGAAAAAGATATTGCCGCCTGAGAAGTGGGGGGAAAGAGAATAACGAAAGTACTTAGATGGGAAGCTGGTGGGCTAAGTGCTAAATAGCAGAGGCCCACTCACTTGGAAAACAGAGCAGCTGGGAGGATGTTTAAAGCCAGAATGGGGATAAGTAAAGCCAGCTTGGAAAAAGGAAAAGAAAATGGAAAAAGGAAAAGAAAATGGAGAGGCTAAGCCTGATTATGGACCAACAAAAACAAGATACAAACAAACAATGACGCATGAAACTGAATAACTTACCTGATGAGAGCGTTTGGAACAGCACTGAGTATGGGGGTGCCAATGTTTTCGAGCAGTGGGGGTGCCAATAGTCCAAATTTCAGGACATGAGTGGCCATTTTTTGAAAAATAATCTAAACAAAACTGAATGTTTAATTAACACTTTTTTTGGGGGTGCAATTTTATCCAGTGCCATTTGGGGGTGCCATTTGACAAATTCTGTCTTTATCCACTGCCTGGACAAAGGAGGGAAAGAGAAGAAGAAAAAACTGAGAAAGGAAGCTAATGGGCTAAGCGCTAAATATCAAAGACCCAATCACCTGGAAAACAGAGCATCTCGTGAAAAAGGATTAAAGCCAACATGGAAAAATGCAAAGCCAGTTTGGAAAATGGAAAAAGGAAAAGAAAATGGAAGGAAAGAGAAGAAGAAAAAACTGAGAAAGGAAGCTAATGGGCTAAGCGCTAATTAGCAAAGACCCAATCACCTGGAAAACAGAGCATCTCGTGAAAAAGGATTAAAGCCAACATGGAAAAATGCAAAGCCAGTTTGGAAAATGGAAAAAGGAAAAGAAAATGGAAGGAAAGAGAAGAAGAAAAAACTGAGAAAGGAAGCTAATGGGCTAAGCGCTAAATAGCAAAGACCCAATCACCTGGTGAACAGAACATCTCGTGAAAAAGGATTAAAGCCAACATGGAAAAATGTGCAGCCAGTTTGGAAAATGGAAAAAGGAAGAGAAAATGGTAAGTCTAAGCCTGATGAAGGTTTATATTAACCGAAACGTTGCAACAGACTTACCGTTAAAAATGACGTCATGGGGATCTGTGAAAAGGCAAATGTCCTGCATTAATGAATGAAATCGAATGTCCTGCATTAATGAATGAAATCAGAAGTCACTGGCTAAAATGAAAAAAGGGGAAACACCCTCCATTTAAAAGGTCAAAAAGGGAAAGGGTTGCTAACAAGGGAAAGAGAGAGTGGGCAAATGTCCACTTCTCGCTAGCAAGAGAAAGAGAGAGTGGGCAAATGTCCAGTTCTCATCCGTAAAACAAAAAAAACACACGTTTAAGGGCAATTTTCCTGCCACTTGTCACCGGCGGCGGAGGAGATGTGAGTGCTTAGTGACTTGGAGTAGGCCAGTGCACAACGTGGGCTCCGGGCTTGTCTATATCTGAGTTTCCTTACCAATCCATAGCCCTAACCCTAACCCCAACCCCTCCCTAACCCTAACCCTAACCCCAACCCCTCCCTAACCCTAACCCTAACCCCTCCCTAACCCTAACCCCAACCCCTCCCTAACCCTAACCCCTAACCCTAACCCCAACCCCTCCCTAACCCCAACCCCACCCTAACCCTAACCCCAACCCCACCCTAACCCCAACCCCTCCCTAACCCTAACCCTAAACCCTAACCCTAAACCCAACCCTAATCCCCACTCGGATTTTGACATGGTTCCTGGAGCTGCGTCTATTTCCCCTAACCTAACCCTAACCCTAACCCTAACCCTAACCCTTAAACCCTAAACCCTAACCCTAACCCTAACCCTAGCCCTAACCCTAAAACCTAACCTTAACCCTAATTTCTAACCCTAACCCTAATTTCTAGCCCTAACCCTAAATCCTAATCCTAACCCTTATTTCTATCCCTATCCCTATCCCTAAATCCTAATCCTAACCCTAATTTCTAGCCCTAACCCTAAAACCTAACCTTAACCCTAATTTTATCCCTAACCCTAATTTCTAACCCTTAATCCCAACTCTAACCCTAATTTCTATTCCTAATACTTAATCCTAACCTTAACCGCTAACCTTAACCCTAACCCTACCCCTAACCCTAACCCTAACCCTTTAACCTCACCCCTACCCCTACCCCTAACCCCTAACTCTTAACCCTTAACCCTAACCCCAACCCCTCCCTAACCCTAACTCTAACCCCAACCCCTCCCTAACCCTAACTCTAACCCCTAACCCTTAACCCAACCCTAATTCCCACTCGGATTTTGACATGGTTTCTGGAGCTGCGTCTATTTCCCCTAACCTAACCCTAACCCTCTAACCCTAACCCCAAACCTAACCCTAATTTCTAGCCCTAACCCTAAAACCTAACCTTAACCCTAATTTCTAACCCTAACTTTAATTTCTAGCCCTAAACCTAAATCCTAACCCTAATTTCAATCCCTAACCCTAAATCCTAACCCTAACACTAATTTCTAGCCCTTACCCTAAAACCTAACCTTAACCCTAATTTCCATCCCTAACCCTAACCCTAATTTCTATCCCTAACCCTTAATCCTAACCTAACCCTAACCGCTAACCTTAACCCCAACCCTAACCCAAACCCTAACCCCTAACCCCTAACCCTTAACTTTTAACCCTAACCCTATAATCCTGACACCCTAACCCTAACCTTAACCCTCTAACACTCTAACTCCTAACCCTAACCATAACCTCAATACCAACACCCAACCCCAACCCTAACACCCAAAAACCTAAAAAAAAACTAACCCTAAATCCTACCCCTTTACCCTAACCCTTATCCCTGGGGGTTATCCGAGGAAAATTCTGGTGTTCCAGTCATTCCCCTTACCTAACCTAGCCAGTGCCACCCCCGACCGTTGAGTAACTTGGAATCTCAGAAACATCCATGGGATCTGCAAAAACAAAGAATATTTATTGAGGAAATCCACTTATAGTGGAATCTTGATAGTTTGACACAATGTAAGGGACAATTTAAACCATATTATTAACTGATACTTACCTGATAACACTTACCTGAACCTTTTCAGCATTCCAAAAATATTATTTGAAGGAGAAAAGAGAAAAAAGTAGGATGATTAATTAAATAACTTTGAATGCAAGAAGGTTTTTTTTTTTTTATATAAGAATATTTTTAGAGAAAAGGGGAAAAATAGGGATTGAGAGAAAATTAAAATTAACACAGAAATATATTGCGGATTTTCCAAGGAGTGGAAAAATCCTCTCTCTGTGTGCCTCTCTGAAAACTAGGGCAGGGGGCGGAGCTTGCTGTGTGTGTGAGAGAGAGCGCACCTGCAGGCAGCCTCTCTAATCGAGTCAGAGCTACAGGAGCATCATTGTGGATTTGGTGCTGTTTTTAGAGCTTTTTTGGAGAAAATTTTTTTCAGAGTTGGTTAAAGGTGTGTAAAAGGCTTCTGTCTTTCTCCTCTTATGTAGCCATCTTAAAATTTTCTTCAAAAAAAGTCTCTATATATTTACCATATTTTCCTCAATCCTTTAGATAAAAAAAAAGAAATTATAAGAAAACACTAAAATTAATTTCTAAATAATTTCATTATTATCTGGAAAATATTTTTTCCTTCTTTTCCTTTGCCTCTCATTTAAAACATGTCTTACCACGGTCCATTCTATCCAGGGTGGGGGAGACCCAATAATTGGAGGTGGGAGAACAGACATCCCCACCCTGATGAATGAAATCAATCTGATTCCAATTTTAGGGGATAAAATATTCCCAAAACCGAAGTGACTATAGGAGCACTGAATTTTACCCCCGGATTCATCCAGCATCACCAAAGTCATTCCCCAAAATGGAGGGATTATGAACCATCCTGGAGACAGTGGGAACGTGCTCCGAAACGTCCTCGACAACAGCCACAATCAACCGGTGGCAAAAAGCGGGACACCATGAAAAATAATAGTCAGAAAAACAAAAAACCCAAACAACAGCAGGGTAAATAACAACAAAAAAATAATAAACAATTCAATTAAAACAGGGGGGATCGCCACAATAATAAACATAAACAGACTATTGATGCCCAGAATGAGAAGTTTAGAGCCCTGGCAAAAAGTTATTTGAATTACTGAGATCATTCCATCACTTGGAAAAGGTCTCTACACATTCAAAGGAGGAACCTCCTACTTTCTTGAGGCTCTGTGTAGCTCTGTGCCTTAATAAAATCGACAGGCTCACACACTTTCTCGGCAATGTAGTCAAGCCAGCTAATGTGACGCCGGAGACAAAAGACCTCCTGGAGGGAAATGCCAAAAATTGGGATGCATTCTCTAAAGCAGACGTGGTTAAATATAGCAATAACCAGAACCAACGTCATGCACAGTGACAGAGAGCTCTCTCCTATGCAGACGCAGTGAAATTTGCAGGCCACACGAGGGCACCAAATACTTACCGTACTGCATCAGACCACAATTTTTTGAACCTCAGGTCTGTTGAGGACCTGTCACAATGATCCCACAAAAAAAAAAAATCGAACATGGGCAACCCGTCCACAGCTGCAAAAAAAAAAAACACAGCAGAGACAAAATGTTATTCAAAAGATTTTGTCACAAAAACCCATACCTTGTTCAAAATAGTTAAACTGGTACACCACAAAAATAATGTGAGCCACGAACAACCTCCTGCATTGACCAAGATGGAGAAAAATCTATCTAAGGTCATCAAACCAGCTCTGACAAACCCCACAACACAAGCCCTTATAAAAGGCAATGCCAAAAACTGGGCCTATACCACCATGTTGATCCTTAAAAACCATTATGAGGACACATTGGTGGAAGAACTGGCCAAGCTGCAGCAATATCCTTCCCGGGGCTTGAAAGAATGTTTTAATTCAATTCAATTCATTTTTATTTGTATAGTGCTTTTAACAATAAACATTGTCTCAAAGCAGCTTTACACAGATAATGCGGTGATTAAAAATGAATATGTTCTTTATAAGTAAGTTTGTCCCTGATGAGCAAGCCGGTGGTGATTGTGGCAAGGAAAAACTCCCCGAGATGGCATAAGGAAGAAACCTTAAGAGGAACCAGACTCAAAAGGGAACCCATCCTCATCTGGGTTACACCGAATGTCCATTTGTGGCAGGTATACAATGTTGCGGGGTGCAGTGATGATGATCAAAAGCGAACTGTATTCCTGAGTCAGTGTAGGAGACTGTTGACATCAACTACAGTCCAATCCATCCTCAAAGCTCCCGTTCTTACTCTGGAATTTCATGGAACCACCCAAGGCGTTGATGACAAACCTTCCCCAGCTTAGAGTGGCCTCCAGTCAAAGAGAACACTATCCAGGCTTGGACGAAGTGGGAAGATCCACGGAGGGGAGAGGGGCAGGAACAGTGGTCACTGGAGCCTCAGGAGCATTATTATGCTATTAATAATAATGGATTATTAAGTGTACCTATTGTTGCATGAGAGTTAAAGTCACTGTGCAGTTTGGACTCCGGCAAGACTCGCTATGGCAGCATAACTAAAAGGGAGAACCAGAAGGCAACACAGACATGAGGGATCTCTGGGATAAGAGACGACCCACCACACCACCATCAACAAACCTGAGTGAACGTGTGAATGTGAGGGGACGACAGCATACAAATATCCCAGTTCACCAAACACTCTATATCAATGTTCCCTCCAGATCTGAGCCTTTACCTGAGAAAAAATCTCAACCTCGACTTAAACACTGAGACTGTGTCTGAGTCCCGAACACTAATAGGAAGGCTGTTCCATAATTGCGGGGCTTTATAAGAGAAACATCTGCCCCCTGCTGTAATCTTCATTATTGGAGGAACCAACAGATAGCCAGCACCTTTTGATCTAAATAGGCGTGGAGGATCATACTGGTACAGAAGTTCACTCAGATACGGTGGTGCGAGACCGTTAAGTGCTTTATATGTCAGTAGTAAAATTTTATAATCAATGCGAGATTTGATTGGGAGCCAGTGTAGACTGATTAATACAGGGGTGATGTGGTCATATTTCCTAGATCTAGTGAGGACTCTTGCTGCTGCATTCTGAACTAACTGAAGCTTATTTCTGCACTTACTCCAACACCCAGACAGTAAAGCGTTACAGTAGTCTAATCTAGAAGTAACAAAAGCATCAACTAGTTTTTCTGCATCCTGTAACGACATCATATTTCTAATTTTAGCAATATTACTAAGGTGAAAGAAGGCGATCCTGGTAATATTATTCACGTGAGCCTCAAAGGAAAGACTCGAGTCAATAATCACACCAAGGTCTTTGACAGCCGTACACGCTGAAACAGAAACACCATCCAGAGATGCTACGTAATCAGAAAGTTTGCTTCTAGCTGCATGTGGTCCTAGTTAAAGTACTTCCGTCTTATTTGAGTTTAGCAGAAGAAAGTTATCGAGCATCCACTGTCTAATGTCCTTTACACATTTTTCAACATTGCTAAGCTGATCTCTCTCATCTGGCTTTGCTGAAATATACAGCTGTGTATCATCAGCATAGCAATGGAATCTAATACCATGTTTATGAATAATTTCTCCAAAAGGCAGCATATATAAAAAGAAAAGCAGAGGGCCTAAGAGAGATCCTTGAGGAACACCAAACTTTACCTCAGAGAGTGTGGAGAACTCACCATTTACATCAACAAACTGATAGCGATCAGTCAAATAAGACCTGAGCCAAGAGAGAGCTGTTCCCTTTATTCCAACAACGTTCTCAAGTCTAGCAAGTAGTATAGTGTGATCAATGGTGTCAAAAGCTGCACTGAGGTCGAGCAAAACAAGTAAGGAGACAAAACCCTGATCAGAGGCCAATAACAGGTCATTTACCACCTTAACTAGCGCCGTCTCTGTGCTATGATGAGGCCGAAATCCTGACTGATACATTTAAAAAATGTTATTCATAAGTAGGTGTGAGCATAACTGCTGTGCTACAACCTTTTCTAAAATTTTGGCTATGAAGGGGAGATTTGATATTGGTATGTAGTTGGACAGCTGACATGGGTCAAGGTCAGGTTTCTTAATTAGGGGGTGGATAACTGCCAGTTTGAAGGATTTTGGTACAAAACCAGTGCTAATGGAAGACGGCTGTGTTATGGGCAAAACGTGGAATTGGTAAAAGACTGAGATACAAAACAATGCAGGAGGCTCACACACTGGTAGGGGACAAATGGAAGATCCCTACACCCACTACTGATGTGGAGGAAGCGAGAGAGAAAGCAGAGACGCAAAGTGCCATCGCGGTGCAGGCCTCGGTGCACGCCGAGGCCGAGGCAGAGGCAGAGGCACACTCCCTACCGGATTTGTCCACCAAACCAGTAACAAAACCTTCCAGAACCCAGACCTCCAAACAGAAAGCTATCCGGGGGCCACGTTCAGACACATGTAGGCCGTGATTAATAAAATTCCGATCTCCAATGACGTGGGGCATCTCATTTTAGCACTGGGCATCAACAATCAAATTCTAAAAACGCTAAAGACACTGCCATTAAACAAATGCAGGCGGCTTTAAAAGCGGCGAAAGGAAAATTCCCGCTTGCACAGATTTGGGTGTCGTAACTTAACTTTTCAGGAACGCTCCCACCAAAGGAGCAAACGCAACTAAACATCTTGAGTAGTTACATCACTGCCAACATAAATCATATTCCGGCCCTGCCCAGATCAGAATTCCACACTGAGAGTGACAATATTTACTGGACAGTGGATACAGCCGGAAAAATTATGCGGGAACATTGGCTTCAACGTTTAAATGAAATCTCCCCATAAGCCTGCATGCACAGGAGGGGAACAAAAATGTGGTTGTTTTAGCCAAAAAAGTCACTCACCCAAAATACGTACTTAATAGAGGCCTAACTTTTATTCCATCATGGAATATTAACAGACAATATAACAGGAAGCAAATGCGGTATGATCTACAACAATACCACCGAAGACTAAAATTGGCATCTTATTTTCAAAATGACAAAGATCAAACTCCCCCACCTTTTACACCTAAATCGGACTGGGTCCCACCCATGGATAAACTGCCCACTGAACTTCTCACACTGTTTGAAACAGACCTTCGATCCTTCAAGAGACACTGCAGACCATATTGGAAACAACTTAACCTCACTCCTGAGGAAATCAGTGCTCTGAAAGAATTAAAAGATAACCAAAATATTGTCATCAAACCCGCTGACAAGGGCAGTGCAATGATTATTATGGACCATGAACAATATCTATGGGAAGGGTACAGACAATTACAGGATAAAAATTATTAACAAAAATTAGACAAACCGTGCAAAGTAATGGAGAGTGTGTTAGAGAAGTAAAGAAAAGAGTGCAGGCAGGGTGGAGTGGGTGGAGAAGAGTGACAGGAGTGATTTGTGATAGTAGGGTATATGCAAGAATGAAAGGGAAAGTTTATAGGACTGTGGTGAGACCTGCGATGTTGTATGGATTAGAGACAGTGGCATTGAGTAAAAGACAGGAGGTGGAGCTGGAGGTAGCAGAGCTGAAGATGTTAAGGTTTTCGTTGGGAGTGACGAGGATGGACAAGATTAGAAATGAGTTTATTAGAGGGACAGCACATGTAGGATGTTTTGGTGACAAGGTGAGGGAGGCGAGATTGAGATGGTTTGGACATGTGCAGAGAAGGGACATTAATTATATTGGTAGAAAAATGCTGAAGATGGAGCCACCAGGTAGGAGGAAAAGAGGAAGGCCAAGGAGGAGGTTCATGGATGTGGTGAGGGAAGACATGCAGGTAGTTGGTGTGAAAGAGGCAGATGTAGAGGACAGGGTGGTATGGAGACGGATGATCCGCTGTGGCGACCCCTAATGGGAGCAGCCGAAAGAATAATAATAAGAAGAAGAAGAAGACAAACCCATTTATCCGGACACCGTAACTCTAGTCAAGGAAATAGTTCAGGTCCTGTATACAAAAAAGCACATAAATGACAAACAGAAGTCCTATCTCTTGGGTGACACAGAGCCCAGGAGCAGAAGATTCTATATGCTCCCTAAAATACACAAAGAGCCGGCCAAATGGAGCAAACCCCACGAAATTCCTCCAGGAAGGCCTATAGTGTCAGATTGCGGAAGCGAACCGTACTATACGGCCGAATTCCTGGATTTTCATTTAAATACCCATTTGACGGGCCACCCTAGCTATTTAAAAGACACGTATGATTTTATACAGAAAATTAAAGAATTAGAAATTCCCCAAAAGGCTGTCACTATGGTTCACTATGGACATTGACAGCCTTTACACCAATATCGACATCCAGGAAGGAATACAGGCCGTAAAAAGTATTTTGCAAAAATACCCGGACAGTTCCAGGAACTCATCCAATTATTAGAAATAAATCTAAAGAGGAACGACTTTGAGTTCAATGGGGAATTCTACCTGCAGATTAAGGGAACAGCGATGTGGAAGAAGTTTGCTCCAGCCTACGCCAACATATTTATGGCAGAATGGGAGACCTCGGCCCTATCCCGGAAACAGACACACACGCTCTACTGCACAAGGAAAGCTTTCACCCTAAACACACTTACTCTGGCCTGGTCAAATCACAACTACTGAGGTTTCGTCGCATATGTACCCGAGAACGGGACTTCATGGAAGCGACACGAATCCTCTTCGGAGCACTCAGGAACAGGGGATATAAAAGGTCCTTTTTGAGGAGGATTTTTAAATTTTACCTAACTAGAGGAACCCGGGAAGAAGGCACCAGCGTGCTGCTTGTACTGACATATTCCTCTGTCTCTGTGTAGCTTATCAGGGAGGTAAGATACCCTAACCCAACTTTATCCACATATTGGGACAAACACCAAGATTCAGGGACCACAAAGTCATTGCAGCTTTCAGGAAAAGCAAAAACCTGCAAGACTATTTGGTCAGAGCCAAACTCAATCCTCTTCAGCAGGGAAAACCTAAACATCAGGGACAATACCTGGAACAAAAACAACACATTCAAAACAGATTCAACAAGGAAGTTTCCACCACTCATCTCAAGCTCAAGTACAGTGCACAGCAAAAATAGCAGAGAGAATTTGGATTCAGAAACTAAGTACTGTTTATCCCTAAGGCCTCAACGAGAGGTGAATACAGTCTTATTAGGGGGCATTGATGGCCTGTGAAAACAGGTTAGCACTTACCTCTGACTCTAAACCTAACCCGTGACCAAAAACCTAACCCTAAAACCTACCCCCAACCCTTACCCACCTAAACTATAACCACTAACCTTAACCCTAATCCCTAACCCTCAAGGGGTGCTCTCGCTTGCTTTTCTTTCTTTCTTTCTATATTTTTCCACATTTACCACTTAGCAAAAATCTGTAAGGGGACAAACACTCAAAGCGCTTCCTGAACAAACAGTAGCTAGCGCCAGCTTCACACCATGTGCTTTTATAGCTTCCTGGTCATTACCTCTCCCAGCCGGTAATGCAGCGCTTTCCATTGGACAGATTACACACATGATTCAGAGCGTGGACAACGCGGAAGCGTTCCTAAAGCGTTGTTGATGCAGCTGAAGTTCCTGAAAGGGAAACCATGTTACAACAGTGGAAACAAAAACTTCTATTACTTCTTAGCTGCATTAAATTCGTAGATCCAGTACAAAACTAAATAAGAAAATCCACCTGATCGACTACATTTGCATTGATAGGGACATTGTGGGTTTTTCCTTTTCTAAAAAATCAATCACAGTAAAATAAGTCAAAGGGAATATAAAACCGGATGACAAATAATTTTTTGTTCATGTGAAACCCATCCTGTCAACTCGGCCATAACGTAGAAAGACAGAGGAGCATTGAATAAGACTGGAAATTGGTAAAGGTGAACTGTGCTGTTATAAATATTTTCTCCATTTCAAAAATGATAAAAGAAGACTAAATAAAAATATAATTTGCTCAGTACGGTTAAAATACTGCAGGACTTTTACAGACACTCGTATGTTTAGTTTTTCATTAGCCAGAGGAAGTGGAGCGACACAGAGACAGAACATTGTATAAATTTAAACAGAAAAGTGCTTCCTCCTGCAGAGAGCCTCTGTGCTGTGTCACACATTTACACTGTACAGGTTCCCTAATGATGAAACCTTTACATGCAAACATATTTACTTTTTCATTAAGCATCATGCTGGAAAATACCATGCTATATTGGGTTCATAAGGCTTTAGGCTCATAAGGGTATTATTATTCTAGTTTTAGTGTAATGTGCGGTTTTGTTTTTGCAACTACATGGACAAAATTTTTTTTATTTTAAATGTAATTTCAAACTTATTGACTTTTTAACATTTGGAAAAATTACACACAACAGCATAAAACTGTTCTACCTATGAAAGAACCTTGTGTAGGGCAGCAGCTTGATGCAATTGGTTACTTATTTTTCTTTCTCTGTGGAAGATTGTACAGTAAAACATCAGACATATTGACAGTCACATACAGTCCACAAGACCACAGGTTTGTTTAATAGTTTATTTGTAATTTTTTTACAAAAATGTTTCTATTGCAGGTTTATTATAGAATTCTCTAATTAAAAGTTTAAGACTCAATACATTGCAGTATGATTAAATATAATGTACTACTGTATAAAAGATCCCTAATGTACACTGAGATTTTCTGATAAGGCCATTAAACAAATAAATGTGGGATTATTACTTCACATCCAGTATAGACACATGATACATGTAAACATAAGTCTCCTTTAAAAAAAAAAAAAAAAAAAAGAACCTTTATCTAAAGTCTTAATAGATTTTTTTTTAAGCTCCTGATGCCACTTAATTGGATAAAAAACTAATAAAAGTGTGTAAGGATTTTCTGCTTTGCACAGGTGTTATTCCAGGCTTTCATCGTTTTAATGCCAAAAAGTGTAAATAAAATGATATTATTATTAATGTAGAATCTTTGGGGAAAATAAAAAATTCATTAGCATCAGTTTTAGGTGAGGGTTTGTCCTGAAGCCCAAAGGTGAAAGTTAATTTTGCTTAATGATTAATTGTAATACATTTTAAATTGATAATTATTTTACTAATTAATAATAAACAGTTTTGTAATTAACTTTCCATATACAACAAAAATTTTAATAAATAATAATGAAGTAGAAGACTTCATTATAATTTATTTACATTTTTGTTGTACAAAGCTTTTTCTTCAAAATAGCTAGGTACTTTGTGAGCTGTAGGACAGGAACCTCCCAAACAAGTTTGAAATTCTATTTGAAATGTAACCTTACATTCTTAAAATTTGAGTTAATATAAAATACAATTTAAAATGTTTAGTAAATGTGACATCCATCTTCAATAAAAAAAAAAATACTGCAGTGAAAACACTGTTCAACTAAATAAATGTCTTCATATAAAAGGGTTAAATTGGTTTTCTATTTTTATTTTAAATAAAAGCTTTAGCAGCTGTAATGTTTTAACAATTACCAAAAGTTCAGAAATTCAGGAACATGTCAGTGATCTAACAGCCTTCAAACGAACTGCATTTCTACAGCCCTGCAGATCTACAGCCTTACTGCCCTAAAGCAATGCAGCCCTGCAACCCTCCTGCCCTACAGCCCTGCAACCCTACTGCCCTACAGCCATGCAGCCCTGCAACCCTTCAGTCTTACAGCCCTGCAGATCTACAGCCTTACTGCTCTGCATGCCTACAGCCCTGCATCCCTTCTGCCCTGCAATCGTACTGCAGTACAGCCCTGAAACCTACTACCCCTCTGCCCTACTCTTTATGCACTACTTACATCAGTCATTTTCTGTACTTTTTTTTTTTTACTCTATTCTCAAAGTTTACAGACTGATGATGATCCCTGAAGAAGATGGATTTATTAATAGAGACACTTCAGCAGTGTGAGAAATTTCCTTCTGCATTGTTCATTTAATTTATTTCTTAAAATTTAAGACTGAACATAAGAATGTTTTCTCATATTAACCACAACAATTCTCAGCATAAAGTGTTCACTGGAGACTAATAAATAAATTAATATTATAACAATCATAAACATTATAATCATAACTCCAAACCTCATAAAAACAATTAGTGATTCTTTAGACAGCTGATGAGGGGCTTCAATCCCACAGAAGTGAAGAAAGTGATCTCTGTCTCTGTCTGCAAATCCAATGATCAGTTCACCTCCCCGACTCATAGGACTGTCACATGGTAATTGGGATGAAATGTGATTGGTTACTTGTTAAGTTAATTAATGTAATTTATAAATAACAAAATTCTCCAAAGACCAACAAAAGACTAATCTGTGGAATGTCATGACAAACACAGACACATACACACACAGACACACGCAGACACACACACACACACACACACACACACACACACACACACACACACACACATTAGTAGCAGTTGCTCTGAGTGTGTGTGAGCGGTCTTGGGTGGAGGACAGGACTGTGTTTTAGGTTGTTTTCTTTTGCTTTCTCATCTCCAATGTTCAAGTTCTTCCCCTTCTCCTCCTTCATGAACAGATCCACCATCAGAATCTTCTCCTTGTGGATCTGAACGCTGATATCTTTAGGGATGTCCGGGATGATCCAGTCCACAATGTCGCTCATAAGCATCACCACATTCTGCACGTGAGTGTGAAAGGAAGAGAAAGAGAAGCTTTGACAACATCGACAGATTTATAACACTTTATAACACTTCCAAAATGAAATTGCTGATTCAAACACCCAAATATTTATAAATGAAAATCATGGACATTGTCAGGGGTTCCTAAACTTTTGCATACAACTGTACCTTTGGAAAAATAGATTTTCTAAAAGGAAATTAAATTAAAATGCAGTTTTTTATCAGCATTATACAACATTGAAATTAGGAGGATATACACATTACTGTTTTATCATAAAATAAAATTAAGAGCACAATCAACTGAATTATGTGGGTTATATGTAGGTTTCAGAACTCTGACCCTGCTGGGAATTAGATTAATAATTTTACACACCACAAACACAAATGCAGAGCAACACAGTAATAATGCAGCAAACAAAATCATAAAATACATAAAAAATTAACAAAAAAATTCATCATTAAAAACAGATTCAAATGTCATTACATACAAGTCACAGATTTAACATAATTTGTAAGGGTGTCAATATGTCTGGAGTTTACACACATATGAAAAGAGCTACAGTGGTGTAAATAGGTGTTGGTACCTGATTTCTTTTTTTTTTTTTTTTTTTTTTTGCACGTTTTCACATTTTTATGTTTCAGATCATCAAACTAATTTAAATATTAGTAAAAGAGAACACAAGTAAACACAACATGCAGTTTTAAAATTATGTTTTTTATTATTGAGGGAAAACAAAATCCAAAACTACATGGCCCCGTGTGAAAAAGTGTTTGCCCCCCTGTTAAAACTGTGGTTTATCACATCTGAGCCACACCCAGGCCTGATTACTGTCACACCTGTTCACAATCAAGAAATCTCTTAAATAGGACCTGCCTGACAAAGTGAAGTAGACTAAAAGATCCTCAAAAACCAGACATCTTGCTGAGATCCAAAGAAATTCAGAAACAAATGAGAAAGAAAGTTATTGAGATCTATCAGTCTGGAAAAGGTTCTAAGGCTGTTTCTAATGCATTGGGACTCCAGAGAACCACAGTGAGAGCCATTATTCACAAATAGCAAAAACATGGAACAGTGGAGAACCTTCCCAGGAGTGGACCAAAATTACCCCAAGAGCACAGTGACGACTCATCCAAGAGCTCACAAAAGACCCCACAACTACATCCAAAGATCTGCAGCCTCACTTGCCTCAGTTACGCTCAGTGTTCATGACTCCACCATGAGAAAGAGACTCAGCAAAAATGGTCTGCATGGCAGAGCTCCAAGACCAAAACCACTGCTGAGCAAAAAGAACATAAAGGCTCGTCTCAGTTTTGCCAGAAAACATCTTGATGATCCTCCAGACGTTTGGAAAAATACTGACTGACGAGACAAAAGTTGAACTTTTGGAAGGTGTGTTTCCCATTACATCTGGCGTGAAAGTAAAACCGCATTTCAGAAAAAGAACATCATCCAAACAGTAAAATATGGTGGTGGTAGTGTGATGGTCTGGGGCTGTTCTGCTGCTTCAGGGGTAAGGGTTAGGGTTAGCCCTAACCCTAACCCTGGAAGACTTGCTGTGATAAATGGAACCATGACTTCTGCTGTTTACCAAAAAATCCTAAAGGAGAATGTCCAGCTATCTGTTTGTGACCTCAAGCTTAAGCGAACTTGGGTTCTGATCCAAAACACACCAGCAAGTCCACCTCTGAATGGCTGAAGAAAAACAAAATGAAGACTTTGGGGCCCAACCAGTTATTAGGTTTAGGGGCCCAACACTTTTTCACACCACTGTAAGTGTTTATGGTCTCTGACACATACAACACACACAAACATACAGACAAAGTAACACTAAACACACACACACACACACACACACACACACACACACACACACACACACACACACACACACACACACACAGACCTGAAAGACGATTACAAAGGCAAGTCTGGCAGCTAAAACGGCCCAAAACTCTTTAGAGACTTGGTATGGAGTCGATGACCATGGAGGTTCTCTGTAGTCTTTATACCTACACACACACACAGAGAGAGAGAGAGAGAGAGAGAGAGAGAGAGGAAGTTAGAGTAAGGAAGAGGAAGTGAATGTAAGTGAAAATAAGTGAGAGAAAGCAAGAAGAGGCGAGAATAAGCAAAAGGAGGCGAGTAGGTAAAAGTAGGTGAGAGTAGTTATGATTAAAAATGATCAATTTTAAGTTTACCTGCAGATTTCCACCTGAAAATCAGCGTAGAGCAAGTCAACAGGCCCTGTGCCATTCTGGAAGTGGCTGACGTTGAAGTGTGAGAGCGTGTGATTAACAAAACCATGCATGGAGCCATCAGTGCTGTACATGTACTGATACACCAGCCGGGGGATGAAGTCTGATGTGAAGGAAATGACGAAGGCCTGACAGATATTTTAAAAAACACATGAATCATCATTAATACATCGCATTTGTATCACATTAAATATAATGACGTTTTCCTTCTTCACATCTCTAACCCTTTTTTGATTTTGACCTCTGATCAGTATGTATCAGCGGTACGTATCATGCAGAACGTGTTTTGTTTCTGTCACGACTTAAATATGACAATTATTGCTGTATTCAATGATTCAAATTAGTTTGGATCCAAGTCTTTTACTGTAAATGTTTTAATGTACAAAATAAATATGATTGGATAAATATATATATATACCATAAATAAAACATTTACTGTGAATACAAAAATACTGAAATAAAAATATAAAGAAAAGAAAAGCACAAAAATAATCCTGATTTTTATTTTATTGTACTCAGTGATTTTCTAAGTGAAGTTTATTTTTAGAAATGAAGACGTCATATTCAGACAATAACTGCATTGTACAACACGTAGAACAAAAACCTGTCAAAAAAATTATCTCCTAAAAGTCCTATCAAGCAGTGTTTCGAAAGATGTGCTTGGATTAAAGTTGGGGAGCGTGATATTCAAACAGAAATAAAAATAAATGCCAGAGTTTTAACTCAGTAGGAAACGTATAAATAAAAGATAAAATTTCTGCAGATTAAATAATCGAAATTCCAGGTTCAGCATGTCATGAATGTTAACACAGGAACAAAAGAGAAGACTGGAACTTCCAGGATGATAAAATACCCTACAGTATAGTAAATAAAATGTTCCAGACACAAGGTTCAATTGTTACTGACCAAGTTTGGTGTTTTATTTTAAAATGGGTCATGAGAGGAAAGGATTTGCTTATCTATAAAAACTAACAAAATTATGAATGAAGGAAAATGTGAGCAAAAAAACAACAATAACAAGAAGGAAAAGACAAATACGAAGAAGAAAAAGATAAAAAAAAAAAAAAAAGAATAAGAAGGTGAAGAATATAACCAAAACTTTCATATACTCTATAACCTCTATATGCACCACCCTACTGGGAAGATGTTCCACTAGATTTTAGAGTGTGCTTGTGGAGATTTGTTGAATGTTAGTAACAAGGTAGTGAAGAAGGTGAGGTAAAGAGGCCTCAGGTCAGAGGTGGGAAGTAACAAAGTACAAACACTTTGTTACTGTACTTAAGTAGATTTTTCTGGTATCAGGATTTTACTCCACTATTTATTTTTCAAACAAATTTTTACTTTTACTCATTACATTTTTACACAAATATCTGTACTTTTTACTTCTTACATTTTCAAAACAGACTCATTACTTTAGTTTTTATCTGTTTGGAGACATGATCAATATTTTTCTTCTCACTGCACCGTTTTCAGACCATCAACATATTTCCTGTCATTGTGCTGCTTTTTTAATCCACTGGTGCATCATCTCCTGTCTCTCACACACCACAGACATACACTAGTTTCTGAAGCTCACAATGAGCAGGCAGAAGGCAGTAAGAAGTCTGGGGTTAACGTAGATGAGACAGACGGAGTCAGTGATGAGAACAGAGACAACTGATCATCTTCATATTTTTTCTGCTTGTGTTCTATATGGTGGATTTTCAGCCTGGATACATTCATTAGGTAACAACATTTTTTATTGGTTTTCTATCCATAAATCAATTAAGGCTGTCGAAATGCAAATTAATTTTAAAGGCACTGGATTATTAGCGCACGATAAATGCAGCACACATTTCTGTTGGACCATTTTGAATAAAAAAATATATATAAAGAAATATAAAAAAGGTGAAATTAAAATCTTCAGCGCAACACGTTTTTTCCACGATGTCTTTGCTCAGATATAAAAAATAAATAAATAAGCTCCACCAAAAAAATAGTTGTAATCAGTAAACATTTGTTTTACTGATGCACCAAGTCTTAAATAAGCACCGAAATCCATAATGTTGCACACAATTATCCCTCTGGGGGGTCGACAAAAACGCACTGGTGCGTTTTGTGGCATTTTTTTCTCACCCTAACACCGAAACAAACATAAATTACTGTATTTTTTGATCATACAGAAAAGAGCAATACATCATTTGAATCTATAAAGGGTCAACTTTTATATGTGCACACTCATAATAACAAACGCTGTGCCTTTGTCAAATAAGGAAAACAGACAGGGGTGTTCTCTGCCATCTCTCTTCACAGACACATAAATAAAACACCCTGAATCTCTGTGAATATTTTCCTTACAGACATAATAAATGTATGTGTAGAAATCTTGAAAAGTCTACTTTTAAATAAACAAATTCACATAGAATACAAATATTATCTGATTCTGTAATCCGTATGAAAGTTAGAAGTGGTACAGTTTCTCCTGTATCACCTAATTAACTGTCCGTGTGGAAACATAGCAACGGTTCCGTTGAGTGTCCTGATAATTTACATAATTTAAAACACCATTATTACTTTAAAACATTTACAATAATATTTTGTCTTTATGCTCTATGTTGAGTTCGGTTTCATGAATAATAAACATGCTTTTGCATAAGGCATCAATATTTGTCCATGCCCATGTTGATTAAAGTATAAAAAATTGGAAAGTATTAATTTAAGGTACATTTAGAACCGCACCTTTAAATATTTGAATTGATTAAAAGCCCTAATTTTAATATGATGTGAGGTCCAGTTACCAACGTGACACTAAAACAGGTAGTAATAATGGCTACTTTTTACTTAAATACATGTCAGAGCCCAAACTTTTTTACTTTAACTTAAGTAAAAAAATAGTCAGTACTTCAACTTTTGCCCGAGTATTTTTTAAACATGAATATCTGGGGTTATTTTAAATATATTTAAAAAGAGGACACTTTGAGCTTTACTGTCCATTATTTAAAGTTGATATTGTTTAAAAATATAATACGGTATAGAAAGTTATAGGTGATAAAGTAGCATGAATATACATCATCTGAATTGAATTTTTTTTCTTTATATATAAATACAATACATGAAATCAGTCCTGGAGCAATCCACATGTCTCATGAGTTTATATTTTACATTTAATAAAGATATCATAAAAAATTTGATTCCTACAAACATTTATCTGAGACTATGTCTGGTTCGCCCCTCCCTGCCCCACCCAGCCCAAATTTTAGGACTCACAGCTGAAAATGCCTTACCTAAATTTTAATGTTAACAGTTCCTGATTACATTTCCATTTCCATTTGCGGCATTTAACAGACGCCCTTATTCAGAGCGACGTACAAAAGTGTTTAAAATGTGCTATATACACAATTTAGATATCTTTGGAAAGAAGACACTTTGATCTTTACTGTCAATCATTCAAAGTTGATATTGTTTAAAAAGATAATAAGTTATAGAAAGTTATAAATGATTGAGTACCATGAATATAAATTTCCTGAATTTAAATTGTTTATTTCTTTATATATATATAAATACATGAAATCAGTCCTGGAGCAATCCAGAAAAGTACTGGGTTAAAAGTCACATGTCTCATTAGTTTATATTTGAAATTAAATGAAGATATTATGAGAAATGAGATTCCTACAGACATTTATCTGAGAATATGTCTGACCATTAAAGGATATTGTTATACATGTTTGGCTATTGGTATTGATTTACCATTCATATTTACATTTTGCGGCATTTATCAGACCCCCTTTTCCAGAGCGCCAGGTAGCCAGACAAGCTATTGTTTTACAATCATGTCCATTCATATTGATGTCCAGCAATTTCAATCCCAATATATATCCAATCCCAAATATACACACACACACACACACACACACACACACACACACACACACACACACACACACACACACACACACACACACACACACACTTACTTTTCAAACATTTCTCTTATAAAAACAAACGGGCAACAAAACATAAAGCATTGTATAAAACTGCAAAGGGAGATATATTGTAACTTACAGATGTAAAATAGGCTCTGATTTTCCATCCCCATGCAGATCTCCAAGTCTCTGTTGTTACTCCACCCCCAAGAATATTTTCCTCATCATAAATCTCAGATAAAACAACTTATTTGACTATCCATTTTTTTCTTTGTTTTCTTCTTTTTTTGTGAACAAAGTCCAGTTAGCAGGAGCTGGAAACAGTTTGTGCAGAACCGAGAGCTGCATCCACTTCCTAGCGCGTCACTATGCACGTGGGGAATAAAATCCTCCCATATATCGGTAAAATCCTGCACTTATTGGCTAAGTTTTCCATCAATCATTTTGTTTTCATAATGCTACTGGCTGGAAATAAAAGGTTTGAATGATAAACCTGATCTGCCTATAGAGTGACGATACTCAGGCCTGAAATGCTGCCTCTTTTACTGTTTTTTTTTTTTTGTTTGTTTTGTTTTTTTGTTTGTTTTGTTTTTTTTGTGTGGTCTCATTTATAACACTATATTCTACCAGCCATATTAGTTGTTTTTTTTCAACCAAGATGTTGTTTTTATGCGAAAGATATTCCGAAACATATACAAACAATACACCATCCGAAGTTCTGTGACAAACAAAAGTATAAACATCAAATTTCAACACTATTGTTTGTTTGGAGCAGAAATGCTTTACAGCATGTTGTTCACTGGAGCCTCATCCTTCCTAATAAAGCGGGATTAGCAGCAGTGGATGTGTTTGTGACTCGTTATTACAATAATAATGTAAGTAGTGCATGTTGTTGTTGTGTGCTGCTTACACACATTCAGCAAATACATTCATTATACGTTTTCCATTGAAAAACTGTGATCTGAAATCGCTGCTTGAGGCTTAGAGCTTTAGAATGATGTATAGTAAATCATGTTTACTCTTCTTCCTTTTTATTTAATCTATTTTCTAACCTGAGAACACTGGGATATCGGTCATGCAGGCACGCCGCTGAAGGCTAAGAGGTTAAGTGAAGGATGTGTGTACTTTTTCCACCTCTGCCTCAGGTGCAGTCAGTGTTCACATTCAATTTAATAGGGTTGAGGTCAGATTATTTTTTATTTTTTTATTATTATTATTATTTTTGTATTAAAAACTTTTTTATTAAATTAAATATAAATTAAAGAATGCTTACATTGACAATAACTGCAACTTTTGCCACACCTCTGAGAATGTTGTACCAGATACCTGAAATCAAAAAGCAGTACAAATATATTAATGTTGTTTTAGGACACAAAATCTACTACTGATAAATTTCTGTATCTTGTGTACTTCTGATACACCACTATAATGAAATTAGTAAATATAAAACAAATGCTACTAAACTGCAATGTTTTATAGAATTCTGTATTTCATCCTGCAGAAAATAACATTAGCAAACATTAAATGAAACTACGTTTTCTCATTTCAAGATGAAGCAGTCACATGGTAAGCGATACACACCAATGTCTTTTGCTCGTGCTGCCACTGGCCTCCGGAGCTCTGCTACAAACTTTTTGGCATCAAGGCGAATTTCAATGATGTTATTGAGCAGAGCAAAAAGTGGTGCCAATGGAAACGATGCCACAAACAGTGTCACAAAACCAAACTGGATAACTGCACACAACAAAAATAAACTTTACATACAATACACAAAGCATTACATACAATTACAAATTACAGGTTTTTTTTCAGTCTCTTTTGTGGGAATAAAGTAAAGAAAAAACTGTGTGGGCTTTATATACAGGTGAAGTGCAGGGGCTTTCCAGCCAGGGCAAGTTCTGTAAGGTAGTAAAAACCATTAAAAGCTAGTACTCCTGAATAAAGTTATATATGATCCTCATCTAGCTGACACAAAAGAAAACATGTTTAATATAATAAAATACTGCATTTTTATAGTTATATAATTTTTTCAGCTACATTATTCTGTTTAAAAAAGTAAAATAAAGTCACAAAATACCAACTATAATCCTATCTGATGAATTATGGATGTATTTTTACCAAGTCTTGTTGATTGGCCAGTGGATATCTTTACCTTGATCACACACACACACACACACACACACACACACACACACACACACACACACACACACACACACACACACACTTACTCATTTCCATGTACTCTGGTGTAAGGCCTGAAAATGGTTCAAGGAAAAAGTCAGTCTCATAGCGCTGCAGTGTTTTTTCTCGCTCCTCTTCCTGAAATGCACTGCGTTTTGACTTGATGTAGCGAATCAGCTTCTTCAGTTTGCTGTGTAAAACACACACACACACACACACACACACACACACACACACACACACACACACACACACACAGATATATATATCCACACATTATATACACACACATTCACACTGCATTACCCTGTTCAGGAATGGTTTGAGGAAAGGCCTTTGTGTCACACACCTTCAGAGTTTCCAGTCCTCAGTATAAGCAACAGGAAACTACACAATAATAAGCAGTCTATTTTCATGTTATGGGTGTTATGGTGTCTGCGTGTGTGTGTGTGTGTGTGTGTGTGTGTGTGTGTGTGTGTGTGTGTACTTACGGAATGCCGATCTCAAACAGGTTGTTCTGAATAAGTTGTTTTCCCAGCATGGTAATGCTGAGCTGAATGCAGAGCTCCATCAGACAACCACCATGTGCACACTGCACACACACACACACACACACACACACACACACACACAAACACAAACACACACACACACACCCACCCACACCCACCCACATTTACATTATTGTTTTTGTTGTGTCAATAGACTGTATGTGCGAGTGTGTAACATTTTCACCTCCTCCATTCGGTAGGATTGAAAGACATAAATGTAGCTGCCTGGACGACCAACAAGCCTGCAGGATGACCAGAAAATAAACATCTTTATAATAATAATAATAATAATAATAATAATAATAATAATAATAATAATAATAATAATAATAATGCTAACAGTGTGACACTCGCCTCCCTCTGAAGAAGGCGATGTAAATAATTGGAGTAAATGCATTAAAAAACTTTAGGATGAATGTTTTGAAGATCAGTCGCTCTTCAAAGCTTTTGTCTGTTTTCGGCACCTCTGCAAATGTAAACATCAATATGATAAAGAGAAAAAAAAGTTGAAAACATTTATCACTTTAATTACACCAACATCAATAAAGCTTTAAATATCACCCTAAATAAGACTTTAGCTGTCCATTTTGGTGATGTCTGCAAATACCAAAAGAGACCTTCTGCACTTCAATAGATGTATTCTAACCATCTCTCTCTCTATGCCTAGCATTCTGTTGGCTAACAGTCAGTCTATCAAAAACAACCAGGAAAAGCTTAAGTGCTGTATTTCCTAACAACATGATCTAGTTTTTGCTGTGACCATTTTTTATAGAAACTTGCTTCTGACCCAACTGTGCTACAGAACCGAGTGACTCTAAACTGCTAGGACAATTGTGTTGTATAATTTAACTTTATTCAATTACATTTTATTTGTATAGCGCCAGAAAACTGAATCACTCTTGCAGGTTTCTTTATAAACTTAGAACATGTCCTGAAGCGATATTCTATACTCGTCACACCACTCACTCACTCACTCACTCACTCACTCATCACACCCCTCACTCACTCACTCATCACACCCCTCACTCACTCACTCATCACACCCCTCACTCACTCACTCATCACACCCCTCACTCACTCACTCATCACACCCCTCACTCACTCACTCATCACACCCCTCACTCACTCACTCATCACACCCCTCAATCACTTACTCACTTATCACACAGCTAACTCACTCACTTATTTATCACACCCCTCACTCACTCATCACACCCCTTACTCACTCACTCACTCATCACACCCCTCACTCACCCACTCACTCATCACACCCCTCACTCACTCACTCACTCATCACACCCCTCACTCACTCACTCACTCATCACACCCCTCACTCACTCACTCACTCATCACACCCCTCACTCACTCACTCACTCTTCACACCCCTCACTCACTCACTCACTCATCACACCCCTCACTCACCCACTCATCACACCCCTCACTCACCCACTCACACACTCATCACACCCCTCACTCATTCACACACTCATCACACCCCTCACTCACTCATCACACCCCTCACTCACTCACTCATCACACCCCTCACTCACTCACTCATCACACCCCTCACTCACTCACTCACTCACTCATCACACCCCTCACTCACTCACTCATCACACCCCTCACTCACTCACTCACTCACTCATCACACCCCTCACTCACTCACTCACTCACTCATTACACCCCTCACTCACTCACTCACTCATCACACCCCTCACTCACTCACTCACTCATCACACCCCTCACTCACTCACTCATTACACCCCTCACTCACTCACTCATTACACCCCTCACTCACTCACTCATTACACCCCTCACTCACTCACTCATTACACCCCTCACTCACTCACTCACTCACTCAGTCACTCACTCATCACACCCCTCACTCACTCAGTCACTCACTCATCACACCCCTCAATTACTTACTCACTTATCACACCCCTTACTCACTCACTCACTCATCACACCACTCACTCATCACACCACTCACTCATCACACCACTCACTCATCACACCCCTCACTCACTCACTCACTCATCACACCCCTCACTCACTCACTCACTCACTCACTCATCACACCCCTCACTCACTCACTCACTCACTCATCACACCCCTCACTCACTCACTCACTCACTCATCACACCCCTCACTCACTCACTCACTCACTCATCACACCCCTCACTCACTCACTCACTCACTCATCACACCCCTCACTCACTCACTCACTCATCACACCCCTCACTCACTCACTCACTCATCACACC
Source organism: Silurus aristotelis (assembly GCF_946808225.1). Classification (NCBI taxonomy): domain Eukaryota; kingdom Metazoa; phylum Chordata; class Actinopteri; order Siluriformes; family Siluridae; genus Silurus; species Silurus aristotelis. The sequence goes on along the minus strand of NC_139587.1, from coordinate 29,584,900 downwards.
CCTCACTCACTCACTCACTCATCACACCCCTCACTCACTCATCACACCCCTCACTCACTCATCACACCCCTCACTCACTCACTCATCACACCCCTCACTCACTCACTCATCACACCCCTCACTCACTCACTCATCACACCCCTCACTCACTCACTCATCACACCCCTCACTCACTCACTCACTCATCACACCCCTCACTCACTCACTCACTCATCACACCCCTCACTCACTCACTCACTCATCACACCCCTCACTCACTCACTCACTCATTGATCACACCCCTCAATCACTTACTCACTTATCACACAGCTAACTCACTCACTTATTTATCACACCCCTCACTCACTCATCACACCCCTTACTCACTCACTCACTCATCACACCCCTCACTCACCCACTCACTCATCACACCCCTCACTCACCCACTCACTCATCACACCCCTCACTCACTCACTCACTCACTCACTCATCACACCCCTCACTCACTCACTCACTCTTCACACCCCTCACTCACCCACTCACTCTTCACACCCCTCACTCACCCACTCACACACTCATCACACCCCTCACTCACTCACTCACTCATCACACCCCTCACTCACTCATCACACCCCTCACTCACTCACTCATCACACCCCTCACTCACTCACTCATCACACCCCTCACTCACTCACTCATCACACCCCTCACTCACTCACTCACTCACTCATCACACCCCTCACTCACTCACTCACTCACTCATCACACCCCTCACTCACTCACTCATCACACCCCTCACTCACTCACTCATTACACCCCTCACTCACTCACTCATTACACCCCTCACTCACTCACTCACTCACTCACTCATCACACCCCTCACTCACTCACTCACTCACTCATCACACCCCTCACTCACTCACTCACTCACTCATCACACCCCTCACTCACTCACTCATTACACCCCTCACTCACTCACTCATTACACCCCTCACTCACTCACTCATTACACCCCTCACTCACTCACTCACTCACTCAGTCACTCACTCATCACACCCCTCACTCACTCAGTCACTCACTCATCACACCCCTCAATTACTTACTCACTTATCACACCCCTTACTCACTCACTCACTCACTCATCACACCACTCACTCATCACACCACTCACTCATCACACCACTCACTCATCACACCACTCACTCACTCACTCATCACACCCCTCACTCACTCACTCACTCATCACACCCCTCACTCACTCACTCATCACACCCCTCAATTACTTACTCACTTATCACACCCCTTACTCACTCACTCACTCACTCATCACACCCCTTACTCATCACACCACTCACTCATCACACCACTCACTCATCACACCCCTCACTCACTCACTCATCACACCCCTCACTCACTCACTCACTCATCACACCCCTCACTCACTCACTCATCACACCCCTCACTCACTCACTCACTCATCACACCCCTCACTCACTCACTCACTCATCACACCCCTCACTCACTCACTCATCACACCCCTCACTCACTCACTCATCACACCCCTCACTCACTCACTCATCACACCCCTCTTACTCACTCATCACACCCCTCACTCACTCACTCACTCATCACACCCCTCACTCACTCACTCACTCATCACACCCCTCACTCACTCACTCATCACACCCCTCACTCACTCACTCACTCATCACACCCCTCACTCACTCACTCACTCATCACACCCCTCACTCACTCACTCACTCATCACACCCCTCACTCACTCACTCACTCACTCATCACACCCCTCACTCACTCACTCACTCATCACACCCCTCACTCACTCACTCACTCATTGATCACACCCCTCACTCACTCACTCACTCATTGATCACACCCCTCAATCACTTACTCACTTATCACACAGCTAACTCACTCACTTATTTATCACACCCCTCACTCACTCATCACACCCCTTACTCACTCACTCATCACACCCCTCACTCACCCACTCACTCATCACACCCCTCACTCACCCACTCACTCATCACACCCCTCACTCACTCACTCACTCACTCATCACACCACTCACTCATCACACCACTCACTCATCACACCACTCACTCATCACACCACTCACTCACTCACTCATCACACCCCTCACTCACTCACTCATCACACCCCTCACTCACTCACTCACTCATCACACCCCTCACTCACTCACTCATCACACCCCTCACTCACTCACTCACTCATCACACCCCTCACTCACTCACTCACTCATCACACCACTCACTCACTCACTCACTCATCACACCCCTTACTCACTCACTCATCACACCCCTCACTCACCCACTCACTCATCACACCCCTCACTCACCCACTCACTCATCACACCCCTCACTCACCCACTCACTCATCACACCCCTCACTCACTCACTCACTCATCACACCCCTCACTCACTCACTCACTCACTCATCACACCCCTCACTCACTCACTCACTCTTCACACCCCTCACTCACCCACTCACTCTTCACACCCCTCACTCACCCACTCATCACACCCCTCACTCACCCACTCACACACTCATCACACCCCTCACTCACTCACACACTCATCACACCCCTCACTCACTCACACACTCATCACACCCCTCACTCACTCATCACACCCCTCACTCACTCATCACACCCCTCACTCACTCACTCACTCATCACACCCCTCACTCACTCACTCACTCACTCATCACACCCCTCACTCACTCACTCACTCACTCATCACACCCCTCACTCACTCACTCACTCACTCATCACACCCCTCACTCACTCACTCACTCACTCATCACACCCCTCACTCACTCACTCATCACACCCCTCACTCACTCACTCATTACACCCCTCACTCCCTCACTCACTCACTCATCACACCCCTCACTCACTCACTCATCACACCCCTCACTCACTCACTCATTACACCCCTCACTCACTCACTCATTACACCCCTCACTCACTCACTCATTACACCCCTCACTCACTCACTCATTACACCCCTCACTCACTCACTCATTACACCCCTCACTCACTCACTCATTACACCCCTCACTCACTCACTCACTCACTCACACATCACACCCCTCACTCACTCAGTCACTCACTCATCACACCCCTCAATTACTTACTCACTTATCACACAGCTAACTCACTCACTTATTTATCACACCCCTCACTCACTCATCACACCCCTTACTCACTCACTCATCACACCCCTCACTCACTCACTCATCACACCCCTCACTCACCCACTCACTCATCACACCCCTCACTCACCCACTCACTCATCACACCCCTCACTCACTCACTCATCACACCCCTCACTCACTCACTCATCACACCCCTCACTCACTCACTTACTCACTCACTCATCACACCCCTCACTCACTCACTCACTCACTCATCACACCCCTCACTCACTCACTCATCACACCCCTCACTCACTCACTCATCACACCCCTCACTCACTCACTCATCACACCCCTCACTCACTCACTCATCACACCCCTCACTCACTCACTCATCACACCCCTCACTCACTCACTCATCACACCCCTCACTCACTCAGTCACTCACTTATCACACCCCTCACTCACCCACTCACTCATCACACCCCTCACTCACTTATTACACCCCTCACTTACCCACTCACACACTTATCACACCCCTCACTCACTCAGTCACTCACTTATCACACCCCTCACTCACTCAGTCACTCACTTATCACACCCCTCACTCACCCACTCACTCATCACACCCCTCACTCACTTATTACACCACTCACTCACTCACTCACTTACTCACTCACTCATCACACCCCTCACTCACTTATTACACCACTCACTCACTCACTCACTTACTCACTCACTCATCACACCCCTCACTCACCCACTTACTAATCACACCCCTCACTCACCCACTTACTAATCACACCCCTCACTCACCCACTTACTAATCACACCCCTCACTCACCCACTTACTAATCACACCCCTCACTCACCCACTTACTAATCACACCCCTCACTCACCCACTTACTAATCACACCCCTCACTCACCCACTTACTAATCACACCCCTCACTCACCCACTTACTAATCACACCCCTCACTCACCCACTCACTCATCACACCCCTCACACACCCACTCACTCATCACACCCCTCATTTACTCATCACTCACTCACTCACTCACTCACTCACTCATCACAGCTCTTACTCCATGATGAGAAATGTTTCATAGTGACTACCAGACACTAGGGTTAGGGTTAGGGTTGGGGTTAGGGTTATATTCGGCCACTGCTGCAATCCTATTGTAAACTTGATTGGCCTTTTTTCTGTAACACTCAAATACTAGTTTTTGCATCATAACACAAATTACACGATCTGAGTTTAATCCAGTTAATAAAAAGCAGCATGAAATATAACCTGCCATAGCTTTAATCACAATGAGCAGGAACTGTAACACAGTATTTTTCAGAATTCACATTATATTTATATATTCGTATATTTATATATTGAAGAAGTGGAAACTGACCGAGTGTAGTTAGCCAGCGTGCTACCGCACCGTATACCTCGTCCAGGATGAGGATGACCACTAGGTTGATGATGGCTGCTGTGGCCTTGACAGTGAGACGAACATTGGAGCGTGTTGTCGGATTTGAGCTCATGTGCAGAGCCCATGTGGTGGAAATTCGGTATAAAATCACACCGAAGACAATTGCAAATGTCACACCAATCTGTTTACATATAAAAATATATTTTTTTTATTGTTAGTCATTATAAATTACAAAAACTAAACTATACATTAATAAGCCATTATTTTACAGATGTTGTAGATATTGGACTTACACAGATCAGGCATAACATAATGAAATTATAACATTGGGAGATTATAAGCGGTGAAGTGAATAACACTCACTGCCTCTTCTTCATGGCACCTGTTAGTGGGTGGATTTATTTATTAGGCAGCAAGTGAACATTTTGTCCTCAAAGTTGATGTTAGAAGCAGGAAAAACTGACAGACAAACATGACGTTGTTTCAAACCTGAGGTCTTGTGACTCTTTGCTATTTAACTCATGCAAAGGTTTTGAATGTCCAATACATAAAGTAATGCATTAAAACCTGTAGGGGTCTCTGCTGATATGTAGTGGGTTATATAGTGTCCAGGAGAAGGGTTTCTACTGAAAATACAGGTTTTGGCCATGATGTAAGATCTACAGAGTAAAATTATATTATTAATAGTAATATCTATGTAGTAAAGTTCATTTAATTTAAATGAAAACCAGTGTGATTGTAAGAATAAGGATAATCAATCCACAAACTTTGTGCAATTGGTTTTCATTGTACCTGTGTGTGTGTGTGTGTGTGTGTGTGTGTATGTATGTGTGTGTGTGTGTAAGAGAGAGAGAGAGAGAGAGAGAGAGAGAGAGAGAGAGAGAGAGAGAGAGAGAGAGAGAGAGAGAGAGAGAGAGAGAGAGAGAGAGAGACTCACCATTAAAAGCATCATCACTAAATTCGTCATATAAGCAGGACATCGGTCTTTACACGTCAACTTCTCTTTCTCTGCCTAAAAAAGAAAATAATCATCTTCAGAGAGAAGAATCTCAAATAAACATGTATTTGTATCAACTGCTTTTAATATTTCCATCTATTTAAGTTTATTATTATCCTGTGAAGGTTTGTTAATGTATTCTGCATGACTTTTAAACTCATTCACATCTGAAGCCTGAATATTTTTGACTATAAAGAAACCACAAACACATTTATTCCCCTTTCACTATAAAGTGGGCATATGTATTATGTTGTTAGAGCACATCCATAATGCTTGTAAATAAATGCATTTGACCTTTTTGGACTTGTTCTGTTCTCGCTTCAGGGATTTCTGCATGACTTGGAACTCGTACTCAGCTCTCGGGTGATCCTTAAACAGGAGAAACAATCAGAGGTTTCCTTTTCTCTCTCTCTCTCTCTCTCTCTCTCTCTCTCTCTCTCTTTCTCAAACACACACAATCCAGCACTAGGATTAGTGTTTGTGTGTGTGTGTGTTAATGCATGCGAGTTTTTCAGAGCATTTGTAAAGAAGTGTGTATCGGTGTTTCAGAGACAGCATTGGTGATTTTTAACAGCGTGTGTGTGAACACGAGCGAGAGGAAAAGTCTGAGAGGAAAAAATGGACAGAAGATAAAAGAGGTGTTAAAACTGAAAACGTTTCAAACCTTCTGTGCTTCCTACACACACCAGAGGGGGAGGGGTGATAAAATAAATCATTACATTTATATTTATAATTTATTACAAATTTATGCAATGCACTTATTTATGTTATTATTATTATTATTTCATTATTATATTTATATAAAAAAAAAAGAAAAACTATTAAAGTATATAATATTCTATGCTAGAAAATAAACTATAGTATTACAACTTAATATTTTTGTATTAATAAACGTTATATGTTATATGTGTGTGTATATATTTCATGTAAGTGTGAGATAAATGTATTGTTTTGTAGTTTTTGAGGCGTGATCTCACCTCCTCCTCCTCAAATCCTGTCAGGTCCCATTCATAGTTCAAACGCATCTGCCTTCGCTTCCAATGCTCCATGAAGAATGCAGCTAAGACACACACACACACAACACATTAAGACCTACAATAAATCACCCATTTTTAATTAAACAGCATTATTGAGGTAGAAAAGCTGAATATCTCGCACCTCAGTACCTCGGCAAACTTCTGGTCTTTTATTATCTGCCACACCTATATCATTTAATAGGCTATAGAAGGAGAAGAGGCAGATCTTCCCCTTAGAAACACCCGCAGTTATAGAAATTCTTTCAATTAACTTTTCAAATTTACTGTGTATCATCAGCAAAACAATAGACGCTAATGCCATGTTCATAATTAATTTTCATATATAAAGAAGAAAGTGGGCCTAAGAAAATTTGGGGAAACACCTAACTTTAAATTAGTAAGTGTACAAAACTCACTATTTACATCAACAAACTAAAAATGATCAGTCATATAAGTGACAGGAGAGAGAGCTGTTCTCTTAACTTCAGCATCATTTTCTAATCTAGCAAAGAGAACATTATGATCCATGGTGGATTGCTAACTCCACATAGAGCATCCAGAACGTCTCTAGGTTACCCTAGACCGTAACCCTGGTCCCCTGAGGGAACGAGACTCTGCGTCGAAACGCTCAACGAAATCAAAATGATAATGCAACATTTTTTATGAAAAAGAGGAAAAAATGGAAACATTTAAACAGACCCTGGCAGAAAACTCACAATTTGAAGACAGGAAACAACATTTGCATTGTAAGTTCTTGTGGCTTCATTACATCACAAAATGTAAACTTTGTCTTTTTGCTCAAGAAACATTTGCAGAAAAACTTCCAGAATCACTGCATCTTTAAATCCAAACATAAAATGATTATTCAAACTGAGTGAAGGCCTGATTAACATGAGAAATTTAATAAACGAGCAGAAATATTGGCATTTCTTAATACACCTTCTGCTGCAGGAAATAAAAGTGCTAAAATTAGGGAGAAATTATCAATTATTAACTTTTTAATTTCAGACATTATCACATGTCAAGAATAAATGATGAAAAGAAGCTAATTTAAACTCAGCCTTTATTACAAAGCTGCATGATAATGATGCACATTCTCACCTGGAACATGATGAACATAAAGCACATTCCCCTTAAAGCCTTAGCTCATTACTGTTAGATATCAAACTAAAGTGTGTGTGTGTGTGTGTGTGTGTGTGTGTGTGTGTGAGTGTGTGTGTGAGTGTGTGTGTGAGTGTGTGTGTGTGAGTGTGTGTGTGAGTGTGTGTGTGAGTGTGTGTGTGAGTGTGTGTGTGAGTGTGTGTGTGAGTGTGTGTGTGAGTGTGTGTGTGAGTGTGTGTGTGAGTGTGTGTGTGAGTGTGTGTGTGAGTGTGTGTGTGAGTGTGTGTCTGTGTTCTCACCCCACAGGGCCATGAAAATGGAGAAAAAGACGGTGGCTGGATTGTCAAACAGGTGACTGGCTCTCGCTGTTCCACATGCGGTGCTCAGATTCCAGAAACCACAAACTCCATCGCATAAAGGACACATTGTGATGTTTCTCCTGCTATCACAGATCTCCATACTGGGTCAGAAAAAGAAATGAATTACTAGGGTTAGGGTTAGGGTTAGGGTTAATGCAGTTATATTTGAATATTTCTCAGTCCATAGTTAACTTGACTAATGACTAATAATGTCACATGTTTTTATTATGAATAAACATTCCTTAGAAAAAGTGTGTTATTGTAATTTCCAGACTATTAAACAGCCCATATATAAGCCACACCCACTGAATTGTACAAAGATGTTTATTTTGAAGATAAATAATCCGCATGTCTACACTGAATCTAATGAACTTTACACAGGCTTTAATGAAAGACAGTGTCTGTTACACGGCTTGTATCTAAACAGTAGCAGACCAAGAACGTCATTGTTCACTGTCTTCCTCCTTCCTTTCACAACTATTTCTCTCGAGAGTTTTTCTTTCCGCATCGTCGTGTGTTTAAAAATCAACATCGGTGAATCTTTTCTCCCGATGCAGTGCAGCTCAGAACACAGGTGAAGTGTGTTTTCATGCCCGGTTGTTTTCAGCGTGACGAATGATTCACATTTCCTGTAGACAGTCCGAGTGAGCGGCAGATCAAACCTCAGAGGAACATCATCCATATTTATGATGTGGTGCGGCCCGATTCAGTGGGAGCGCATCTGATTTAATATAAAGACTTTCATTGGTTCACCTGAACTTGTTCTGCAATTTCATTGGTCTAATGTTAGGGGGCTCAGCTTTTTGTCTTGAACCGGGAAAAACCCCGGAAAAATCCATAAATTAGCCGCTTCATTGTTTAAGCCGCAGGGTTCAAAGCGTGGGAAAAAAGTAGCGGCTTATAGTCCAGAAAATACTGTACAATGGTAATTGTACATTTTCTGAATCTTTAAACATTGTGCTCACACTTAACCCCCACAGGCTCTTCTCTTCACCTGAACTGAACCTAAATGATGGCTACGAAGCAGAGAAAAACTAAAAAAAAAAAAAAAAAAAAAAGAATTCCCACTGTAGGAACGCTGTTAAACGGTAGAATTCAAGATAAAAAACTCTATCAGATAGAATTAATTTTACACTGGTAGAATTAATTTTCCAGGATTAGACGCAAGTCAAACAGATGATAAAAGACCTACAGTAAGCTTTATCTGACATTGGAGTGATGGTGCAACATTCTACTGTGTAACGTCGTATAAACATTTTCAGCATTTAAAGACTAAAAAATGACACCAGGAAGAGCCAGAGGAAACATCAGCAGTGGAGTAAAGTAAAATGTAACTGTGGAATGGTTTCTTTCTTCTGCCATCTCAGATTTTTCCTTGCCACAGTCACTCATCAGGGTCAAACTTACACCTATAAGGGACATCTTATTAATTCTTTCTTACAGCATTATCTGTGTAAAGCTGCTTTGAGACAATGTCCATTGTGAACAGCACAATACAAATAAACATGAATTGAACGGAATTCTTTCATTCAGAAAAACATACGATTTGTGAAAGAACTCTTTCAACAGCAAATCAGTCTACAAACAAACACAGTACAATGATCAAACCAGACCCCAAAATCCATGAACTACCTCAATATATATATATTGAGAATAAAGAAGAAATATCTTCTTCTTCTTTTGGCTTCTTCTATTAGGGGGCGCCACAGCGGGTCATCAGTCACCATACCCCCCTGTCCTCTACATTTTCCTCTATCAAACCAACTCCCTGCATGTCTTTCTTCACCACACTCATAAACCTCCTCCTTGGTCTTCCTCTTTTCCTCCTTTCTGGTGTCTCCATCCTCAGCATTCTCTTACTGATATACCCCATGTCCCTCCTCTGCACATGTCCAAACCATCTCAATCTCACCTCCCTCACCTTGTCTCCAAAACGTCCTACATGCGCTGTCCCTCTAATAAACTCATTTCTAATCCTGTCCATCGTCGTCACTCCCAACGAACATCTCAACATCATATATATATATAAAATCCCTAACACTTTTGCTTTGGCCCTCACAGTCCCCTGACTTGATCATAACTAAAAGTCTATGAGCAGATGTAGAAGTGTTCTGCAAGGAAAAGTAGGTGAAAATTCCTTAAACAAAAATAGGAAAGATTTCTAACACTAAAAAAAAAGTGTTATTAAATGTTGATTCTGTTTTATAAAAGCAGTGTTACATAGTTGTCTAATATAAAAGGTCTCCAGTCGGAAGGACATTGTGACCCCACGCTGGATAGCACTGGTTAGGGTTCAGTCTGAGCTCTGTGTGTGTGTGTGTGTGTGTGTGTGTGTGTGGGTGTGGGTGTGTGTGTTCCACACTGTGGGGCCCAGAAGAGGTAGGAGTCAGCTGGCCCCAAAAGTGCCCCAGACTGTCTCAAAGTAGTCTGTGGGAATGTTGTAGGCCCACAGTGTGTCCCTCTGCCGATGTGAGATGCAGGACACACATAAATATCTTTGATTAACTTTGTACACAAACTGACACAACTGACACACAAACACTATATGTGTGTGTTTTCATTGTATAACTCATGCTAAAATGTTTTGTAATTGTTCTCTCTACCTGCGATGCATGTTTTAGCAATGAGGTGGTGTGAACCTGGCCAGGGAGTCCTGACTAATCACACACACACACACACACACACACACACACACACACACACACACACACACACACAGTTGCCATGTAAACAGTACACGCTGCAGGAGGATGGTGAGAGTGTGAACGATGAGATGTTCACACAGAACAATAACAAGAAACACGTCTGTGTGCTAATGTGATATTTTGAGACGTGACAATTACAGCTCTTTTTATGATTACTGCAAAACAACAACAGAAAGAAAGAAAGAGAGAGAGAGTGAGACAGATTGAGAAAGAGATAGAAAAAGGGAGTAAGAGAGCAACAGAGAGAGAGAAAGAGGAAAAGAGAGAGAGAGAGAGAGAGAGAGAGAGAGAGAGAGAGAGCGAGAAAGAGGGAAAGAGAAAGAGGGGGAGAAAGAGGGGGAGAAAAAGGGAGAGAAAGAAAGAGAAAGAGGGAGAGAAAAAGAGAGAGAGAGAGAGAGGAAGAGAAAGAGGGAGAGAAAAAAAAAGAGAGAGAGAGAGAGAGAGAGAGAGAGAGAGAGGGCAAGAAAGAGGGAGAGAAACAGAGAAAGGGGGGAGAGAAAGAGGGAGAGAAAGAGCGAGAGAATGAGGAAGAGAAATAGAGAAAGGGGGGAGAGAAAGAGGGAGAGAAAGAGAGAAAGAGCGAGAGAATGAGGGAGAGAAAGAGGGAGAGAAAAAGGGGAGAAAGAGAGAGCGAGAAAGAGGGAGAGAAAGAGAGAGAGAGGGAGAGAAAGAGGGAGAGAAAGAGAGAGAGAGGGAAAGAAAGAGAGAAAGAGCGAGAGAATGAGGGAGAGAAAGAGGGAGAGAAAAAGGGGAGAAAGAGAGAGGGAGAAAGAGAGAGGGAGGGAGAGAAAGAGGGAGAGCGTTCTTGAAAAACTTTACCACAATACAGAGAATGTTTGATTTTTGGGGAAAAAAAAACATTTTGATCTGTTAAATCGAACGATTTCTATTCTATTATCTGGATCGTGTAACTGTGCTGTGGCCCTAACCCTAACCCTAACCCTAACCCTAACCCTAACCCTAGATCTGAAGTTAAAACATTATAATTTAAACAAATAAGTGTCATTCAGAAGTTTTGGAAGTTTTACACAAGCCTGTAGACTGTAGAAAAAAATGGAGGTTTTGTATAAATATAAATGTAAAAGCAGAGCGAATCTGAAGCTTTTCACACATCGTGTAGAGAGAATAGAATCTCTTAGTGCTGCTAGACGCATCAATCTCCACCAGAATCGAGAATAAAAACATAATCCTAAAACATTATTCAATATTGTAGCAAAAGGTGACTAAGAATAAAAGCACAACATCAATAATTCCACATTCTAATAATATAATAATAAAAATCAGACAAAAGCAGAACATAGTTTCACTTATTTCCTCCTCAAAATCATCAACTTGTCGACTAAATCTCTTAGCGAAAGTATCATCTGACAGATCTACTATTGTGCTCTGAATATTATATGATTTTATAAACATTAAATTATTAGTACTCATTATTTTATTATATTATATAAATATTAATTTTAAGTACATATACACTTAGAGTTATTAATAAAGCATTATTTGATGGCATCCAAGTTAGTGTTAGAGGTTAATTCAATTCAATTCAAGCTTTTAATAATGAACATTGTCTCAGAGCAGCTTTACACAGATAATGTGGTGATAAAGGGATATAATTCTATAATTAATATCATTACATTAACACTGACCTTGGGACATCATCATCAACAGTAACACAGCCATACAGAAACACAAACACTCCCACCAGAGAGGCAGGAATCAGCATTTGAGTATAAACTCCCAGCCAGGCAAAGTAAAGACCGATTTTCTCCCCAAAGTACTTCCTGTTGTGAGAAAGACAGATGGACATGGGACAGATCAGTGTGTCATATTAAGTTGAATAAATATATTCTGTAAATGAATGATAATAAAGACTCAAACAACATCGACATTCCTTTCCATATGATATTATAAATATTATAAATATCATAATATAATAATAATAATAATAATAATAATAGATTAATAATAATTAATTATAAATAATAATGTCCAAAAAGCAGCTTTTCAAAAATGAATAAATTAAAAATATATATTTTAGCATCATAAATGTATCTCTATTCTTTATTATTTATACTTTATTACCTGATCAGGCCAATGGGTTGGTATTTATAAAAAACACTGTAACTTGCCCACTCTTCATACAGTAGCTGAAACACACACACACACACACACACACACACACACACACACACACACACACTATCATGAAGAGCAATTACTAAATATAAAAAATTATTGTTATTATTGTTTAAATTATTAGGACATTAATCTATCCCCGAATCTTTTCTGAGATGTAAACATTTGCCAAGTGAGCCGGTGAACAGGTGCAACTCTTCTCAGGTGGCTTTCACGCTTTATAATACATTTAACTCCATAAAGAATTCTCACATGCTGCTTCACTCGGTTTGAATGAAATGTGGCTCAGCACCTTCACTCCAGACAGCACACTGAATACATGTTTGTACGGTAATAAACAAGAGCTGCTACCGATGCCCTTTTATCTCTTTTCGTTCAGTGCAGGAGTCTCAATTATCTTAAGAGTGTAAACCAATCTCTTTTCACGATCGTCCATGTGAGATTCACACGGGTTAGGAAGAAATTCTCAGTCATTGATCCCGCATCAGCCTGGAAGGTCCTTCAGAGCATCATTAACTGTAATTATGCCTTCAGCTCCAGCTGGCCAACAGCCTGAACAATTTCTCCTGCTGATTTGAAAAAACCATTCCAGTACACCTCCCCCCCAACACCAGTTAGAACTCCTTCCCTTCAGCAGGTGCTTCCCTGCAATCAACCTAAAAAAGCCTGAGTAACTAACAGTGCAACAGATACAGTAGTAAATCAGTTCTACTTCACAGTAATCATGTTTTAGATTTCAGTGCAGCTCATGTCCCTGTGTACTGTTTATGGTATTGTTAAATGTCTGTAAGGACAAAGTTTATATTCCATGTATGCATTCGTGTCTGCAGATATAATTCAGTCTTATATATAAATCTAACCCTAACCCTAACCCTTATTATAATTATTATTTTAAATAACAAATCAATACAATCAATATTCATTATAATCAATAATAATTAATAGATGAAGATTTACTGAATATAACACACTAATGTTAATCACCCGTGTGTGTGTGTGTGTGTGTGTGTGTGTGTGTGTGTGTGTGTGTGTGTGTGCTTTCATTACTTACCTTCCTGTCATTTGGTTGTGCATTTTCTCCATCTGTATCACCCTGTAAGGAAACATAACTTAAATAACTTTATACACACATTTAAACAAAATGCAGACAGGTGTTTGTGTATCGAGACACTACTCACGTCGTGTAGTGGATACGCAGCCAGATACGCACCACTGCCCAAAAGACTTGTTATTCCTAATAGAAATACAGTTACACAGATTTTCATAATTTAGCCACTGCAGCATTAAAGCAGTGTTTGTTCCATTCTACATGATGAGCAGACACACTCACCCATACTAAACTTCGACTTTGTGCATTTTGCCCTCTTCAAAACCTCAAACACCTGCAACAAAGCAGAACAACATAAACATCCTGAGCGAGAGACAAAGAGCTAAAAAATGTTTCATGGAAAATAATTACAGAATATTTTACTCTGAATAATCATAATCTGTCTGTCTGTCTGTCTGTCTGTCCGTCTGTCCGTCTGTCTGTCCGTCCGTCTGTCCGTCTGTCTGTCCGTCCGTCTGTCCGTCTGTCTGTCTGTCCGTCTGTCTGACTAGCAGTTATTTCATCTCTGTACCTTTGAGCAACTCACATTATCCTACTGGATTAAAGAAGCACCTACAGAGTTTAAAAGACTAATATATACTGAATAAATTTGAATAAAGTAATTAATGTAACTAAAGTAGTACAACTATATTATAAATTATATTTTTTCATTAATAAATAACTTTTCATTGGAACTTTTTGTTCACACAGAGCACAAGATAGGCAGCATTTGATAAAAAAAAAAAAAAAAAAAAAGAACAATCAATTGAGTTCTGCAGCAACTTACTATTGAACTTCTTGTCTTGCTGTCGAAAAACGAATCCCTGTCCAACAAATCAAACCTGCACAAAAATGTCATTATTACATTATGTGTCTGGTCCAGAAATATTTTGACAGTGACACAAAAGTCTAATTTGGTATTTTTCTGTTCTTGAAAGTTCATAGATTTTTAAGTTAATTCCCTGTATTTACATTCATGAACAATGTTCCTGACTTAGTTAATGTTGTAAAAGCAGATTTAGTCACCAGTATAAAGACTTCATTCACTGTTCTAAAAAATTTATCAAGTTGCTAAATTTACTCTTAAAATGTCTGCACTCTCTGATAGGTCTGTTTTGTTCTTTAGTCTGATGATGATCCTTCACTTTCATCATCACCATTTGAGACTGCAAAGTGAGAGATCCCATGAACAGCCCATGCACATTCAACACTTGGTATCAACTCCAGATCTTTTATCTCCTCAATCTGTCCTAAGATAAGAAGAAAACTGGCCATTAGGCTTCTCATCAGTCAAGATTACTTTTGAGCCTGTAAAAAATGAGGCACTTTCGTAAAATGTGGCTGTAATTCCTAAAAAAACAATTAACAAAAAAGCTGAAAGTCTAAATATCACTCACATCTGGATCACTGTGTTACAAAATGATTTTCTCTAAAATCCTGTGTTCTTGAAACAGTAAACTGACAGAAAACCCAGATTCATCTGCAGAGTTTAACCCTGTTCTGGTGAAGTGAGTTGAAGATCTTAGCGCTGATAAAAGAGAGCATTCACTTACAGGTGCTGTTTCTCTCTGGAGAACGGGTAGGAGAGGTGCTTCACGTTCTCTACCCGGTTCTCCTCCACGTTCGGGTGCAGAGGATCTGTCACTTTATAAATAAACGTGTTGATTTTCTCCATGAGGTTTCCATTTTGCTTCACCTCGTACACCTTAAACACAGTTTATCTCCTCAGTATGAGTTTTCTGATAGAACTGTCTTTCAAAACCGTATTACACAAGACAATGGAAGGACAGAGGAGAAATAGGGATGCGACATCTTTGTACAAAAAAAAGACAGAAGAGTTCCATAACACCTGCATACTTTTTTTGTTGGCATCTTGAGTTTCATGAACTCTGCTTCTCGACAAAGAACATGCCATGGAGCATGAATCTTCACAAAGCCCACACCAGGGGTCTTAGTCTGAAATACAAGAGCACAAAACAACCAGCAGTAAAACACTACTCTGTAAACATCATGCAAACTCAAGCTCAGACAAACATTTGTTTATTTGTATGCAGTGAAGAAATGGTGCAGCACAGACAATCTACACCACTTACAATATATTAATAGCTCCTGCATTATTAATTTACATTTTGTTTAGTAACTACTGTGCAACTGTACCCCGAACCCCGGGACTGTACCCCGAACCCCGCGAATGTACACGACTGTACCCCAAACCCCGCGACTGTACCCCGAACCCCGCGACTGTACACCGGACCCTGTGACTGTACCCCAAACACACACACACAGAGTTGATCATTTATTGTATGATGTAGAGAGCAGTGCAGTCAGAAAACGCAACTGCATGCCAGCGTGCAGATTCAGTATATCCCCTTATCTTACAAATATTTTTTCTTCTTGGATTAAGTGTGTCTTCCTGTTCCTGGTGCTGGAGAGTTTGTGTAAACATCTGGAAAGGAATATTGACATGATTTAACCTGAACGTCTATGTGCACAGCTTAAAAGAGTGTGTTTTGAAAGTATGTGAATCCACAGTGCAGTGTGTGATGTTGAAAAGTTACGGAACATTAGAATGTTTGAAAATGTCAGTAAAATAAAATCCCAGAAAATTACAATAAACCAGCTGTGATGTTTATTGAGAATCAAAATCACTCACTGCCCCGATTGAAACACTAAACAGTTCAACTTCAGTGAATTACTTCCATATTACTCTATAACTCTCTCTCTCTTTCTCTCTCTCTCTAACTCTCTCTCTTTCTCTCTCTCTCTAACTCTCTCTCTCTCTCTCTCTCTCTCTCTCTCTCTCTCTCTAACTCTTTCTCTCTCTCTCTCTATTTCTCTCTCTCTCTCTATTTCTCTCTCTCTCTAACTCTCTCTCTCTCTCTCTCTCTCTCTAACTCTCTCTAACTCTCTCTAACTCTCTCTAACTCTCTCTAACTCTCTCTCTCTCTCTCTCTCTCTCTCTCTCTCTCTCTCTCTCTCTCTCTCTCATTTCCTTTTGTTTGTGTGTGTGCATGTCTGTGTGTGTGTGTGTGTGTGTGTGTGTGTGTGTGTGTTTGGTAAATAAAGTAATTGACAACAGCATCTGAGTGAAAGAGGCGTATATGCCTGTCAACCTGCTCTCTACACAGGCCATTAAAGTTGAAAGTCTACACCAACCAGTAAAAGTGAAACACTTAAACTAAGCTATCCTTCAGGAGACAGGTCTACATTACAAAACAGAGCCAATCTGCCCACACAGAATCCACCTGCCCACACAGGGCCCACCTGCCCACACAGGGCCCACCTGCCTACGCAGGGCCCACCTGCCCACACAGGGCCCACCTGCCCACACAGGGCCCATCAACCCAAACAGGGCCCATCAACCCAAACAGGGCCCACCTGCCCACACAGGGCCCACCTGCCCACACAGGGCCCATCTGCCCACACAGGGCCCATCTACCCAAACAGGGCCCACCTGCCCACACAGGGCCCACCTGCCCACACAGGGCCCACGTGCCCAAACAGGGCCCATCTGCCCACACAGGGCCCATCTGCCCAAACAGGGCCCACCTGCCCACACAGGGCCCACCTGCCCACACAGGGCCCACCTGCCCACACAGGGCCCACCTGCCCACACAGGGCCCATCTGCCCACACAGGGCCCATCTGCCCACACAGGGCCCATCAACCCAAACAGGGCCCACCTGCCCACACAGGGCTCATCAACCCAAACAGGGCCCACCTGCCCACACAGGGCTCATCAACCCAAACAGGGCCCACCTGCCCACACAGGGCTCATCAACCCAAACAGGGCCCACCTGCCCACACAGGGCTCATGTACCCACACAGAAGCTACTGCCCAGTAAAAAAAAAAAGTTTTATGAAGCTCTGCAGAAAAATTAGGGTGGAAAGACCCCTGGCATTGATTGGCTTCGAGCTGAGATTTATACTTTCTGAGGGTGCTTGGGTGAGGATTTCTTGGCAGTTCTGAATAAGAGCCTAGTGGAGTGAGAGCAGTGAATGTACGTACCAAAAATGGCAAGCAGCAAGAGATTTAGAACTTCTGTGCTCTGACTTCAAAATACAGCTCTAGGACCAAACAGGCTGAAGGTGTCATTCATTCTGACCAGACATATTATGTGCCTAGTAGGACTATCTCAGATAAAGGAGTTTTTGTTTGGGGTATTTAAGAGCTGTTTAGACTGTTGGGTTTTAATTTGTGTCTTCTGTCTGTGGACCAGGAAAAAGCATTCGATAGAGTAGAACATCAGTAGCTATAGAACACTTTCAATGCTTTTGGCTTTGTCTTTGTCTTTACTGGAATGATTAAAGTGCTATAACAGGACATTGAAATCTCAGCTAAAAATCAGTGCCCAAGGTAACAGAGATATTACACAAAGATCTGGAATGCTCTATTCTTTAGCAATTGAACTAATGTTAAACAAGTATAATAACTAATAATTTGATTGCCTCAGTTGGGTGGCATAAATTATCTTGCATGGAAGCACCTGAAGATTTTCTTTTTAAGCTGCAAGCAAATTTAGTAGACATTTTTGGATCTCCACTGGGTTCCCCAAAGTGAACTCTTTCTACAGAAAGAAGAAGTGGGGACAAGAATTACTGTAGTAATCCTGTAGAAGTAGACAGGCAACATCCAGACACTCTTAACAGGACAGGAGGACTTGGTATGGAGGACGGAGGCCCAGATAATTCTGCAGAGATTTGATAAACTTAGACTGGACAGTTCTTTGTTTGTGTTGGACTATAAGAAGATGCATCTAAAAAATACCTCCCTTTTAGTGTGTAGTAAAAACATGAAGACTTTTTACCCACACTAGGACAGAAAGGACAGAATCCCTGTACAGAATCCTTAACCATTTGATGGAACTGGTTCGGTTGATTATCAGGATAATGTGCACCAGGTCTTGTATCGAGGCCATGTGGCTCTGGATTAATAAAACTGAGACATATCTCTGAGGTTTTATCTCAGATAGTATATCAGTATCGGATGTAGTAGTCTGGATGTAGTATCTCTTTTTATGCCCCTTTTACAATCTAGAGTTGTTATTGAATATAAATATTATAAGTAAATGAACGATTTGGAATCTTTTGCATTACAGTGTTGCAGGTTTCATTGTGAAAAGTGAAAGTGAAAGTGATTTTGTAAATTTTAGTGGTAATTAAATAAAGATGTATTTTTAAAATCAAAATCTCTTTCATTCTTAAAGAATTTGAAGCTGTAATATGTTGAGTGGTGGAGCTGAATAGAAAGTCGTTGTTTCTGTAAACAATTATGAGATAAATGTTGATTTAGTGACTGTTACACAATGCACCAATCAGAATGAACTACTAAATGCCTGCAGTTCTAAGGAGATCAAAGCAGCACAAAGAACACACAAGGAACTTGATCCCAGCTAATGGCTGAGTGACCCTTCGCTTCACACACCACTGATATACATAGCTGAAGTCCAACTGATCCCACTGACAGCTGCTTTTCTGCTCACATCAGCAAACTAACTGACAGTGTGTGTGAGAAGCAACATGCACATGTATGGAAATAATCTATATAATCTTTCACATGGCACACAATCACACAACAATACACACAAATACACAATAAACACAATCACACAATAAATACAACTATACAGTACACACAACCATGCAATACACACACTCACATCTTCGTCCCTCTCCAGCTCCAGCCCCATCTCTCTCAGGTTGTTCTCGAACTCCTCACGCCGGAGACGCTTGTCGTCGTCATGGTGATCAGTGACGCCTGGTTCAGGGTCACGTGTCCGGCGCAGGCTGCGTGTTAGCACATTGTCCGTGAGACGGGACGAGTGGCGACGTGAGCTGCCAGGCTTTTTAATCTGGTAGGTGAGAACGTAATCCACACGCCGCTGTCCATCACTGCAGTACAAACCAAAACCGCAGCGCGAGCTTTCGTCCGGAGTCAGAGAATTCAGCAGCTGGAGAGAGAGCAGAAACAGAAACATCTGTGTGTGTGTGTGTGTGTGTGTGTGTGTGTGTGTGTGTAAAAGAGAAATGTGTTTCTAGTTCATATTTTACTATAATTTAATTATATTATATTATTTATTATTATTACTTCAGAATAATTTTCTGTTTTCTTACTAAACCTCATTAACTCCAATGTTCAGGATCACATGATCAGATTTCAGTTCAATCGCAAATTAATTAACATCTGCTTTATGCAAAGACAAGGTAAATGCTCTATGTATATGTGTGTGTGTGTGTGTGTGTGTGTGTGTGCGCGCGCGTGCGCAAAGAGTAACACAAAATGTCCACAAACTATGCGGATTTTCTTTTCCTTCTTTACAACTGAAACAAACCCAAAGAACTAAACTTTCGAAAAAGAAGTTCCACAGAAAACTGATCATCTTCATCAACCTTCAGCACATCAGTTTCTAACAGTTGCTTCATCTCTTGTCACTGTCAATCACCAGCTGTTATATAATGAGGGTTTTGGTAATTTAAACAGCAGCACTCTTATGTTTTAGAAACAGGAAATAAACGAGAGGAACGCTGATAAACGTAGGCTTTTTGTTCTGTGATAAAGGAATCAAGTGCGAATTTCTCCAAGTCAAATGAAATAAAGGCTAATGTAAGAAGCTTGACTAAAAAAGAAAAAGAAATTTCGTTTTTTTTCCCTCTCACTGTTAATCCGCAGCAAAAAGCCACAATGAAGACAAACAAGATCATGAAAAGCCGAGAGCTTTCATTCAAAGCCTGCACACAAATTTGTCTTTAAAAGTGTAAAACAGAAAAACCTGAGCGACTGCACACTTAGTCTACACATTTCTGAGAAATGTTCTATTTGACTCAACTCGAATTTCTATCAGATTTTCCTCAAACCTGCTTAAAACCCGGTCTGTTTATCTGAGGTGTAAATGCTCCACTTCATGCTTGTTGTACAAAGGTGAATACAGTCACCAAGAAAAGAGAAATAACCAGCAGCTCTTCTCTCTGTTCTGCATGAGAGGAACGATGCAGCAATGCAGGCAAAATGAATGGGTTCGATATTTATCAGATTCGTCTAAACGTCCCGTCCGGAACATAAACCAGCGCCTTCAGCGTCACACTCACTTGAAATTTGCCATGAAAAATCACATCCTTTAAGAAATGTCTTGTCTTGGCAGAGTCGTTCTGTTCCTCAGCCATCTTCACTTCATCTCCTGCTTTGAGATGCTCCAAGAACACGTCCTGCTATTAACCCACTGTCTCTTAACACACACACATACACACACTTGATGTCATACAGCATGTCTAAATTCTCTGCCTGCTACTTGAGAAGAGTGAGAGATGCCAGGAGCTAATATTAGACAAAACTATAAAGCTTAATGTCCAGATCTTCAAAGCGCTCTCTCATTACCGCTCACACACACCGCAGCAAATACACTAGCTCACAAATCAGTTTAAGCCCAAACACACGACCGGAACGAGTTCTCAAGATGTTTCTTTAGCATTTGGAGCAGCAGAGAATGACAGGAAACACGCAGAGGTTCAGTGGAACAGTGTGTTAGGTTCATCTGTCAGTGTGAAAAGACACAGAGTCACAGTCATTCTCCACCAAACCTTTTATTCCCCTCACGTGCACTCGAGACGTACAATTGTGTTCTAATAAATAGCAATATATGATAAAAGTGCAAATATATTTTCATAGCTTTTATGTCCATATTTCATCAAAAACTAATTTGATCAAGTTTTTATAATAAAGGATTATTAATGACACCTGTTTTTTCACAGAATGAATGTTTCTCTAATTTAACTCCACACTGCTATTATTTTCAACAAGTGCCTGTCAATAAATTAGTCAATTATTCAGAACAAACTCTGTGCATGTCATGGCAGCTCTTTTGTTTTTTTTCTATTCCACAAGCTAAATTTCAAGCTAAATCTGATGCAAAAAAAAAGGTTTTTAAAACAACTGTATGCATACTGTCATTCCAACAAAACACACACTCGTAACAATACACACCCTCGTGACAATACACACCCACGTAACAAACACACCCTCGTAACAATACACACCCTCGTAACATACACACCCTCGTAACAAACACACCCTCGTAACAGTACACACCCTCGTAACAGTACACACCCTCGTAACATACACACCCTCGTAACAATACACACCCTCGTGACAATACACACCCACGTAACAAACACACCCTCGTAACAATACACACCCTCGTAACAATACACACCCTCGTAACAATACACACCCTCAAAACATACACACCCTCGTAACAAACACACCCTCGTAACAGTACACACCCTCGTAACAATACACACCATCAAAACATACACACCCTCGTAAAATGCAAACCCACGTAACAAACACACCCTCGTAACAATACACACCCTCGTAACAATACACACCCACGTAACAAACACACCCACGTAACAAACACACCCACGTAACAAACACACCCACGTAACGTACACACCCTCGTAACGTACACACCCTCGTAACAAACACACCCTCGTAACAAACACACCCTCGTAACGTACACACCCTCGTAACAGTACACACCCTCGTAACAGTACACACCCTCGTAACAATACACACCCTCGTAACAGTACACACCCTCGTAACAGTACACACCCTCGTAACAATACACACCCTCGTAACAATACACACCCTCGTAACAATACACACCCTCGTAACAATACACACCCTCGAAACATACACACCCACATGACAATACACACCCTCGTAAAAAAACACCTTCGTAACAAAACACACCCTCAAAACATACACACCCTCGTAACAAATTTAAAAATTGACAATAGTCTCCGACTCTTGCCACGATTTCTTACACAACTCGAGCATATTGTTTACAATCACTTGTCTCTCTGTGTTTCCTAGAACAAGCTCAAATTGTCCTCACAGAGAAACGGTGCAGTGGCCTTGTGGTCTACTCTGAGAGTAGATCCTGCTGAACCTTTCAACAGCGTTCAACTTGTCACTTCACTTTCATGTCTAACCTCATGAGTCCTACAATGTGTGACACAGCATGATGGTAGTTTGCTTCTTACTTGGAAAGTTTAGAATTATCTAAAGAAGAACTGGATCCACTGTTTATTAAAACAAGACCCAGTGCCTCCTCTGTTTCTCTATAGCCCCTCTTTTAGTGAGGTAATATCCTCTATACCACTCACACAGTGAGGTCATATCCTTCTTCAAAGGTCCGTAATCATCACGAGGCGGGATGTGACTGGATCTGGAGGAACCTCAGGGTGTCTCGGGATGGGGAGAGAAAGAGAAGCAGTGGAGAGGAATTAGTGTAGCTGCTGTTCATGATATTAACAGCACAAGTTGATAATGTGCATGTGATCAGATGTTCTGGAGCACAAGGTTGTGATGTGATGTGTGTGATGTGTGTTATGTGTAGGCTTTGCTAAAAAGATATGTTTTTAATCTACACTTAAACTGGGAGAGTGTATCTGAACCCCGAACACTGTCAGGAAGACTATTCCAGAGTTTAGGAGCTAAATGTGAAAATGCTCTACCGCCTTTAGTGGACTTTGCTATTCTAGGAACTACTAGAAGCCCAGAGTTTTGAGATCTCAGGGAGCGTGACGGATTGTAGCGTGTTAAAAGACTGGATAGATACATGGGAGCCAAACCATTTAGTGCTTTATAAGTGAGAAGTGGTAGTTTGTAGTCTATTCGAAACTTAACCGGAAGCCAGTGTAGGGACGATAAGATTGGGGTTATATGATCGTATTTTCTTGACCTTGTGAGAACTCTGGCTGCTGCATTCTGGACTAACTGAAGCTTGTTTATTAATATATATATATATATCTATATACCACTCTCACAGTGAGGTCATATCCTTTATACCACTCTCACAGTGAGGTCATATCCTCTATACCACTCTCACAGTGAGGTCATATCCTCTATACCACTCACACAGTGAGGTCATATCCTCTATACCACTCACACAGTGAGGTCATATCCTTTATACCACTCACAGTGAGGTCATATCCTCTATACCACTCACACAGTGAGGTCATATCCTCTATACCACTCACACAGTGAGGTCATATCCTCTATACCACTCACACAGTGAGGTCATATCCTCTATACCACTCACACAGTGAGGTCATATCCTCTATACCACTCACACAGTGAGGTCATATCCTCTATACCACTCACACAGTGAGGTCATATCCTCTATACCACTCACACAGTGAGGTCATATCCTCTATACCACTCACACAGTGAGGTCATATCCTCTATACCACTCTCACAGTGAGGTCATATCCTCTATACCACTCTCACAGTGAGGTCATATCCTCTATACCACTCACACAGTGAGGTCATATCCTCTATACCACTCACACAGTGAGGTCATATCCTCTATACCACTCTCACAGTGAGGTCATATCCTCTATACCACTCTCACAGTGAGGTCATATCCTCTATACCACTCTCACAGTGAGGTCATATCCTCTATACCACTCACACAGTGAGGTCATATCCTCTATACCACTCACACAGTGAGGTCATATCCTCTATACCACTCACACAGTGAGGTCATATCCTCTATACCACTCTCACAGTGAGGTCATATCCTCTATACCACTCTCACAGTGAGGTCATATCCTCTATACCACTCACACAGTGAGGTCATATCCTCTATACCACTCTCACAGTGAGGTCATATCCTCTATACCACTCTCACAGTGAGGTCATATCCTCTATACCACTCTCACAGTGAGGTCATATCCTCTATACCACTCACACAGTGAGGTCATATCCTCTATACCACTCTCACAGTGAGGTCATATCCTCTATACCACTCACACAGTGAGGTCATATCCTCTATACCACTCTCACAGTGAGGTCATATCCTCTATACCACTCTCACAGTGAGGTCATATCCTCTATACCACTCTCACAGTGAGGTCATATCCTCTATACCACTCTCACAGTGAGGTCATATCCTCTATACCACTCTCACAGTGAGGTCATTATATAATGTTTAAATTAATACATTTGTCCCTGATTAGCAAAACAGTGGTGACAATCTGAACAGTAGCGGTGGCGGTGTCACAGTTATTTATAATGATAATTTAAGCATCACACCAAAAATAATTCCGTCAATCAATAATAATAACAATAATTAAACAATAATTAATCAGTTCCATTAATTATTATTTATAGACCACAGGGCCTTATTCAGAATTAAATTTAAACCTTTAGACAAAGCATAAATTGTAGTATTTTACATATTCATTTTGATAATCAGGAAGATCCTCTGAGAAAATCGTATTCATTCTTGATTTTGGATCATGTTGGATACACTCTTGATTTAATACTAACATTTGGATCAAATCTTCCTTCTTCTTTCGACTTCTCCCATTAGGGGTCATCTCAATCTCACCTCCCTCACCTTGTCTCCAAAATGTACTACATGCACTGTCTCTCTAATAAACTCATTTCTAATCCTGTCCATCCTCAGCACTTTCAATGAACATCTCAACATCTTCAGCTCTGCTACCTCCAGCTCCACCTCCTGTCTTTTACTCAATACCACTGTCTCTAATCCATACAACATCTCAGGTCTCACCACAATCCTATAAACTTTTCCTTTCACTCTCACAGATACCCTTCTATCACAAATCACTCCTGCTATCACTCTTCTCCACCCACTCCACCCTGCCTGCACTCTTTTCTTCACTTCTCTAACACACTCTCCATTACTCTGCACTGTTGACCACAGGTACCACAAATCACAATATCATCCACTAACATCATAGTCCACAGAGACTCCTGTCTGACCTCTTCCGTCAACCTGTCCATCACCACTACAAACAGGTAAGCCCAGAATGGTTTCATGCTGAGGAAGAGCACCAACGATTTGGTGCTCTATTTGCTTTGAGAAAGTTGATGTAGAAGTATAGAGAAGGTGTTGGAGTTGTGGTATTGTATGAGGAAGTCTGGTGTGTCAGAGAAGAATGTGAGCCCTCAGATCCGATCCTTGATGCAGTCCAACCTTCACCTTAAACCAGTCTGTCGTACCTACTGCACACTTCACTGCTGTCACACTGTCCTCATACATGTCCTTCACCACCCTCACATACTTCTCTGACACACCAGACTTCCTCATACAATACCACAACTCCTCTCTCCACCCTGTCATACGCTTTCTCTAAATCCACAAACACACAATGCAGCTCCTTCTGACCTTCTCTATACTTCTCCATCAACATTCTCAAAGCAAATAATGCGTCTGTGGTGCTCTTCCTCAGCATGAATCCATACTGCTGCTCACAGATGGTCACCTCTTCTCTCAGCCTGGCTTCCACTACTCTTTCCCATAAGAGTTATATAACTTCTCCTTCAGCTCCTCATATGCCTTTTCCTTGGCTTTCACCACATCCCTCTTCACCAGCTGCCGCATCTTCATAAGCTCCTGTCTGACCTCTTCCCTGAACCTCACACTACAGTCTTCCTCCTTCAGTTTCCACCATCTTATTCTTCTTTTAGTCCTCACTCTCCTCCTCTTCTTCTTCACCTCCAAAACCATCCTACAGACCACCATCCGATGCTGTCTAGCTACACTGTCCCCCGCCAACACCTTACAGTCTCCAAACTCCTTCATGTTGCATCTCCTACATGGAACATAGTCCCCCATGTGCACCTTCCCCCACTCTTATACGTCACCCTATGATCCTCCTTCTTCTTAAAACACGTGTTCACCACTGCCATTTCCATCCAAATCTACCACCATCTGCCCTTCCACATTCCTTTTCTTAAAGCCACACCTACCATCACCTCCTCATCACCTCTGTTCCCTTCACCTACATGCCCATTAAAGTCTTCACCAATCACCAATCTTTCATTCCTAGGTTCACCTTCTACCACTTCATCTAACTCACTCCAGAATCTTTCCTTCTCCTCCATCTCACAACCCACTTGAGGAGCATAAACACTGATGACATTTATCATCATCCCTTCAACTTCCAGCTTCACGATCATCACCCGATCAGAAACTCTCTTCACCTCCACTACACTCTTACTGTACGCTTCCTTCAGAATCCACCCCTACACCATTTCTCTTCCCATCCACACCATGATAGAACAGTTTAAACACCTCCAATGTTCCTGCTCTTACTCCCTTTCCACTTAGTCTCCTGGACACACAAAATCTCTTTTCCGCCAGTTTCCACCGGTACCCTGTCGGCTAACTTTCATAACACGAAACTCCACATTTATCCGGACTTGGGACCGACACTGAGAGTCACCTGACTTGTGCAACTCTAATGGCTGGGTTGGTAAACCAGCTTCATTTAATGCTAAATATTCTTGCTTTTTTCTATGTATTAGTTAAACACATTACATGAAACTTCTGATCAGTATTAGTTTAATTTGTGATCAGCGCTTTTGATCTAATATTCAACAGTCCTATATTTATTTATTTATTTTTTTTTTTATTTAACCTTTATTTAACCAGGTTAGTCTCATTGAGATATAGAATCTCTTTTTCAAGAGAGGCCTGGCCAAAATAGCAGAACAAAATGAAATCACACAATCACAAAACAAAAACAAAAACGCAAAAGACAACTCAAGTGCATTTCAATTTAAATAAAAGTGCTATTAATTAAAACATTTGCATGTGTGGATAGACTCATGTTCTATAGATTTAACATAATGTTTAAAATTATTTAAGGAAATTAGACACTGTAGCTTTAGTGATTTCTGTAGGTCATTCTAAGTTAAGGGTGCAAAAAACATAAAAGCCTTTTTGAACAACTCTGTCCTAGCTTCAGGAACATTTAATGAGAGAATTTTCTGGGACCATAAACCATAAGTACTCTGTACAAAAGAAAGAAATTCAGATATGTAGCCTGGCAGCCTGCCTATAATACCCTTATATATAAAAATATAAAGGTGAGTAAGCCGGCGATTTGACAGAGAGGGCAAATTCACTTTGGAGTAAAGTGTACAATGATGCGTGAGAGGTCTGCAATTTGAAATAAACCTTAAAGCTCCATGAAACACAGCATCCAACATCTGAAGACACTTTAATGGGGCATTCATATACAACAGATCACCATAATCAATAATAGAGAGAAATGTGGCATCAACTAGCCTTTTTCTAGCAGAAAAAAATAAAACAAGATTTGTTCCTAAAGAAAAAAACCTAGCTTCAATTTCAACTTTTTTACTAGATTCTGTATATGAAGCTCAAAAGAAAGGTGCTCATCAATCAAAAATCCTAAATATTTATAATATAAAACTACCTCAATTGTTTTACCCTGGTCAGTAAAAATATACAGGTGTAACTCTTTTTTTTCCTTCAGTTTGAAAATACAATTACTTTGGTCTTAAGCACAAGCTTTAAATAATAAAGCTGTGCTTGCACTCTATCAAAAGCAGTTTGCAAGCATTCATACGCCTTCCTAATGGTAGCTGCACAACAATAAATGACCGTATCATCTGCATAAAAATGGAAAGATGCATGTTGAACATTTTCCCCTAGATAGTTTATATAAATAGTGAATAAAAGTGGCCCTAGAATGGAGCCTTGCGGGACCCCTTTACAGATTGATAAATATTTTGACGTTAGGCCATCAACTTGTGTAGCTTGAGTCCTATCAGCGAGGTAGTTAATAAACCAGCCCACAGAGTGTTGAGATATACCTATACTGATCAGTCTCTGCACTAATATACTATGGTCAACAGTGTCAAATGCTTTGGACAAATCAATGAACATAGACACACAGTGTTTCTTATCATCAAGTGCTTTGACTATATCATTAGTTACTTTTATAGCAGCAGTGGTAGTGCTGTGTTTTTTCCTAAAACCAGATTGATACTTAGATTTAACCCTAGATACTTAAATTAACTGAGCATTTAAATACTCTTTTACTTGTTCACTCACCAAAGATTCCAACACTTTGGCCAAAGCTGAAAGTTTGGAAATAGGTCTATAATTATTTAGCAAGGTAGGGTCACCTCCTTTCAAAAGTGGCAAAACATAAGCAGACTTCCATACCTTGGGAATTTTGTTTGTGATCAGAGAAAGATTAAAAAGATGAGTCAAAGGTTCAGCTAGGATATCTGCAGCTTATTTAAAAAAGAAAGGGTCTAAGTGATCTGGGCCCGCAGGTTTTCAAGGATTCAATTGTTTCAGAGCTTTATGAACATCAGCAACAGAGAAGGAGCTAAGACTGAAAGTTTTGTCAGCAGTAATAAAGGTGTCATTTACAGGCTCCGACACTATAGGAGCAACAGAATTAAACAAAGATCCAGATGATATGAAATGCTCATTTAAACAATTTAACATTTCTACTTTGTCAGATATAAACACAAAATTTTTAACTAAAGACACCGGAAACCCTGTTTGTTTACTCGTTGTAGATAATGACTTCATAGTTTTCCAGAATTTTTTTGGGTCATTTAGATTCTCTGTAGTTTCAGATAAATAAAATTCAGCTTTAGTTTTTCTGAAAAGTGAAGTGAATCTGTTTCGCAAACATCTGAAGACAAGCCAGTCAGCATCAGTATCCGATCACCTTGCTTTTGCCCAGGCTACATTTCTCTCGTGGAGCAATTTAGAAATCTCAGAAGAAAACCAGGGATTGTCCCGACCCTTAATTCTAAATATACGAATAGGTGCATGTCTGTTTAAAATATTAAGAAAACTGTTTTGAAAAAAAGTCAGGGCTAATTCCACATCATCAAACAAAGCAATTCTACGCCAGTCAAAATAAAACAAATCATATAAAAAACCCTGTTCAACAAACATTTTTATATTTCGCCTTTCAACAATACGAGTTGTAGACTTGGGCACCTCAGTATCTCTAACAGCAGCAATAACACAGTGATCACTCACATCATTAGAAAAAACACCTATTGCAGAATACTTAAAAGGGGCATTGATCAGGATTAAATCAATGAGTGATGATTTCTCCAGGCATTTAGGATTTGGCCGAGTAGGAGTGTTAATTAATTGAGTCAAATTTAAACTGTCACACTGCTCTTTAAAAGCATTTGATACCGGCCTTAGCCAGTCCCAGTTCAGATCACCAACAACAATAGTGTCATTACAAATAACTTGACTTAACAAATTTGATAATGTAGAAGAAGTGTCATTTGATGAAGACGGAGTTCTATAACAACCAACCAGCCTGATTTGGTGGTCAAATTGTTTACAAACCGATTTTGAGAGCACCAAACTAGAATTAAATTTGCATTTGATATAAATAGCAACACCTCCCCCTCTTTTTGGGCGATCTGAACGATACACATTATAACCATCAATGCCAATATCGTTATCAAGGACAGATTTAGTCAGCCAGGTTTCAGACAAAACAACAATGTCAGCGTCAGTTGACTTGACCCATAAATTAACCATATCTAGTTTGGACATTAAACTCCGAACATTGAAATGAATAATACCCAGGCCAGACCTTGATTTAAAATCTTCAGGTGTATCACATATATTAAGGCTATCAGGGCCCGGATTAGGCAGAACATTTCCAGAAATTAATAATAAAATAATAACAAGAAGTCTGGACTTAGCTGATTTGCAACAGAAAGTCCCAGATCTAGAATTTAATGATATAAAAAAAACAGGAAGTGAGTCTGCAGTGACAATAAACCAATCCTTTAAAATGTAGAGGCAATGAAGATGGAGTAGATTTGCAGCCTTAAAACCAAACATAAATGAGTGACTTGGCCCCTGTGATTCAAATTGGACCTTGGAAAATGTTTCAGGCCTTGAGACTACATAAGGGAACTGCATAAGAATGGACTCATTTTCTAACTGCAAATGGACAACCCCACTACTAAGGGGGATCAAAAGGATAAACAAGACTGGATAAAACTTCATTCCAATGTCCAATGGTGGAAAATGCGACTGAGACTGTAACAGATGACAGCCCAGAGATGGAGGCAGCTGAGGCTGTAGCCGGTGACAGTCTGATGGTAAAAACAGCTGAGGCTGTAGCTACTAAGGCTACAGCAGATGATAAACTGGTGGAATGAAGGGAGCTGAGACCGTAGTAGGCAGACCCCCTGAGATGACGGTAGTGAGGATGTGAAGGCCACAGCTAAAGTAGGCAAATGCCCAATAAGTGAGTTTTAGGCAGGCAGCACCTTGATAGTAGAGGCAGTAGCTGGTGGCAGCAAGCCGTGAGAACTATTCTGATCTGGCATACTGTGTGTTCAGTCTTTTTTAATTTATTAAATGTTAATTTAGTTACTAAAACAGATTCAGAAAATTTCTACATTTTGGTTGTGCTCAGGTAACAGACCTGGTCTCAGTAGGGTGGGTTAGGGTCGGGGTTAGTCACCCTGAGTGTTGACTCGGTTTAGCCTGTTTGTCTGCTCCCGGGCCTTGGTTTTAGATTGTCACCAGTTAACTAATCCTGTTCTGAGACTATGTGCTATACTGCAAGAAATGAAAGTGGCATGTTTCTAAGTGGGGTACATACTATGCTGCCCAAAACAGGCCAGTCTTGACCTTAAAATTACTCCAATTATCTATAAGCCCACATGGTTTTCAGAGCACCACCTGAAAAACCAGCAGTTTGGAGACCATAATCCACTCTAAGATACAGTCTATCATCATGCCGTATTAACATAGAGCCAGAGCATATTACAGCATCTGGATTGTTCTAGCCCAATAACTATTCTTTTTCCTAAAGCTGCTAAATCAAGTTTAAAACACTGATGCTCACCTTCAAATCTAAAAATTAACTTGCGCTCACCTACATTACATAACTGAAAGATATAGAGAATTGATGTAATTGTAAACAATAAAGGTTGAATTCTGTGTATTATGTAGACCATACAGTATTCACTGCAGTGAAAAGAGAATCCAGTATGCTATGAAATGTATGAAGTAAAACTTTCTTTTCGGCTTCTCCCGTTAGGGGTCGCCACAGCGGATCCTCCGCACGTTTGATTTGGCACATGTTTTACGCTGGATCCCCTTCCTAACGCAACCCTCCCCAATTTATCCGGGCTTGGGACCGGCACTAAGAGTGGCTGGGGATGGTTCCCTGACCGGGAATCGAACCCGGGTCGCAGCGGTGGGAGCGCTGCATCTTAACCACTAGACCACCAGGGGACCTTATGAAATGTATGAAGTGATTTTAATAAAATGCTTACATTTACAGCATTTAGCAGACACCCTTAAGCCCAGCAGTGGCAGGTTTTGAACTCAGGACCAGTGAGCAACCACTGCCCACTTTTTGCTTAAATAAAACTCATCTGAAACCGATTATGTAACTGTACGACACGCATCCGGGGATGAAATATTTTTAGTAAAGAGTTTGAAAACACACAGCAAGAAAACAAAAGCAGACACGGCCTTGTGCATAGAGGGTTCTCCCACTGGGAATAGAGTGTCACTTCATCCCTAACAGGAAGACAGAGCAAAGTTCACTTCTCCTAGGATATATAAGGATGTGGTAAAAAAAATCCCCAACCCCCCCCAACCCTAAACACCCCCCCCCCCACACACACACACACACACACTTCCTCATTGAGATGGACTGAGACATTATGCTGATTTAACTCTTAATATTTACACAGTGTTCTGTCATGTCCAGAGAACTGTACTGAAGTTCAGATTTAAATTCATACACTGTTTTTCTTTCTTCATTTTTTCTGACTTTTCTAAGACTACAGCTTTTATACAAAGCTTTAAACACACACACACACACACACACACACACACACACACACACACACACACACACACACACACACACACACACACACACAAACACAAAGTGTACCAGTATGATCCCCCACACCTACTTAGATCAAAAGGTGCAGGATATTTGTTGGTACCTTAAATAATGAAGACTCCAGCAGTTCAGTGGAGCTTCATCTTTCTAAATAAACCGGGATTTGCATCAGTGGATGCGTTTGTATTACAATCATAGTGTAATCAAGTAGTGCATTTTTTTTCTATGCATGTTGTTTGTGTGTACTGCTTACACAAATTTAGCAAATACAATTGTTATACGTTTTTCACTGAATAACAGTGATCTGAAATTGCTGCTTGAGGCTTTGACCTTTAGAATGATGTATAGTTAGTCATGGTTACTCTTTTATTTAATCTATTGCTTAAATAAAATATTACATCAACACCTGAGAACACTGGGATATCAGCCGCACTGGTGTGACGCTGGAGGCTAAGAGGTTAATTATAAATGAACAAGTAAATATTATAAAATTAGATTAAAAGTGTAACATAGAAGCTCAACACCCTCTGTCCCCATATTTGGATGGTGCATCCGCATCTTTATTCTAGTGGAGACTCGGAAAGTTCATGTGTCTACTGCAATGCTATTGAGCTTATATTATTGTATCACCAAAAAAATACTGATAAAGTTAAACTAAGTGTGGTTGACCAGCTCTTTCCCCTGAGAATGGAAGGTCCTCCAGTGGGTGGTGAACTCGACCCTACTGATCACCTTGGAGATAAATACTCTCTGACTGATACTATCAGTTTGTTGATGTAAATGGTGAGTTCTCCATACTCTCTGAGGTAAAGTTTGGTGTTCTGCATGGATTTGTCTTAGGCCCACTGCTTTTCTCTTTATATCTGCTGCCTCTTGGTGAAATTCTACATTAACATGGTATTGGCTTCCATTGCTATGCTGATGATACACAGCTGTATATTTCAGCAAATCCAGATTAAGGAGATCATCTTAACAATGTTAAGGAGTGTGTAAAGGACATTAGACAGTGGATGCTTGATGACTTCCTTCTGCTCAACTCAGATAAGACGGAAGTACTTTTACTAGGACCACATGCAGCTAGAAGTAAACTTTCCAATTCTGTAGCATCTCTGGATGGTGTTTCTGTTTCAGTGTGTACGGCTGTCTAAGACCTCGGTGTGATTATTGACTCGAGTCTTTCCTTTGAGGCTCACGTGAATAATATTACCAGGATCTCCTTCTTTCACCTTAGAAATATTGCTAAAATTAGAAATATGATGTCGTTTCAGGATGCAGAAAAACTAGTTGATGCTTTTGTAACATCTAGATTAGACTACTGTAACGCTTTACTGTCTGGGTGTTGGAGTAAGTGCAGAAATAAGCTTCAGTTAGTTCAGAATGCAGCAGCAAGAGTCCTCACTAGATCTAGAAAATATGATCACATCAGCCCTGTTTTAATCATCTACACTGCTCCCAATTACATCTCACACTGATTATAAAATACTACTACTGACGTATAAAGCACTTAACGCTCTCACGCTGCAGTATCTAAATGAACTTCTGTACCAGTATGATCTTCCATGCCTACTTAGATCAAAAGGTGCAGGCTATTTGTTGGTACCTCAAATAATGAAGACTCCAGCAGGGGGCAGATGTTTCTCTTATAAAACCCACAGTTATGGAACAACCTTCCAATCAGGGTTCGGGACTCAGACACAGTCTCAGTGTTCAAGTCGAGGCTGAACACATTTATTTAGTGGAGTCTTTAGTCAGTAGGTGTTTGTGAGGTAAAGGAGCAGATCTGGAGGGATCATGGATATAGAGTGTTTGGTGAACTGGGATATTTGAATGCTGTCGTCTCCTCACTCTCACACGCTCACTCAGGTTTGTTGATGGTGGTGTGGTGGGTCGTCTCTTATCCCAGAGATCCTCATGTCTTTGTTTCCTTCTGCTTCTCCCTTTTAG
This sequence comes from Silurus aristotelis, assembly GCF_946808225.1. Taxonomy (NCBI): domain Eukaryota; kingdom Metazoa; phylum Chordata; class Actinopteri; order Siluriformes; family Siluridae; genus Silurus; species Silurus aristotelis. The sequence goes on along the minus strand of NC_139587.1, from coordinate 29,550,254 downwards.
TTCTGCTGCCAGAGTGAATCTTACCAGAGTCTCAACTGCACAGTGACATTAACTTTCATACAACAATAAGGAGACTTAATAATCCATATCCTTCTCTTCCTTTCCAGTCCCAGCATCTCTCTAGTGTTTGAAGATAAACTATGGTTTGCCTAGTCATGTAAGCTCGCAATAACTTTATTTTCTCGTCAAACTTTAATAGACATCAATCTACACTAATGGTGTTTCGTCTGAGGATTTAAATAGACGAATCATAACTGTCAAGCACCTCTCCAAAGATTTGACTGTGAGATTGGCTTCTCCTATCAAACCATAGAATTTTTGTATATTGCACTGCATAATATAAATGCACTGTACAAACATCGTAGTGGACATTGTGAATTCAGGCTTTGGACTCAAGTTCATCAGCAAGTCTAACAGAAAGGGACTGTTGCCAGCATCGTGAGCATAAAAAAATGTCACGGTAAGAAAGGTGGTCTGTATGCTAAGCTTCACAACCAATGCTATTGAACTAAAGAGGTGCAACATCTTCAGAGCAGAGGTAATCACTATGGACTCTAGTAAAAGCAAAGGGTTTGCAAAAACAACCAGTGGTGCTCTGGTGTTATTATTAAATTCCACTGTTGTGCTGATGTTGAATTCCTCTTTATAAAGTGCAGCTCTTTTGATCTTTCTCATCAATACTCATGCATTATATTCATGGCAGTGTATGTACCCCGGATGCTAACGCTAAGCTAGCAATAAATGAACTTGTTTAGACTATTAATTAACTATTTTTAATTTCAATTAAATTAGTTTTTTTATTTGTATTGCGCTTTTAATAATGAACATTGTCTCACAGCAGCTTCACACAGATAATGTGTTGATAAAAAATTAATAAGTTCTTTATAAGTGTAAGTTTGTCCCTGATAAACAAGCCGCTGGCGACTGTGGTGAAGGAAAAACTCCCCGAGATGCAGAAGGAAGAAGCTTTGAGAGGAACCATACTCATAAGGGAACCTCATCCTCATCTGGGTGCCACCGAATGTGAATTATTACAGATAAAGATGTTGAGGTGCAGTGATGGAACAAGGAATCTGTAAGTAGCTTCTGTCATTTCTGTATTTTTGATCCCACAAATTTGAGGACAGTAAACTCTATCAAAATGTCTCTTTCCCCACAAGAGAAGATAACAGCCTTGATCATGTTTACCAGAAAAATTACTGAGGCCTACAAAGCTATTTCCCTCTCCTACGTTACACAATAGATCATATATCTCTGTTCCTACTTTCCCAATGCACCACCATCATCAAATGTATCATAATGGAACATATACAAACAAAGTTTTAAAAAAGGGATTAAAGCTGCAGCCTTTAAACTTCAGATAGAGAACAACGTCCATAAGTACAACCCTTGATGTATGTGGGCAGAAATCCATCCCCTGAGGAATCATAAACCAGTATTCCCTCAATCAGTGAGAACATCCCTTCCAGACATCTGAACTCATATTATACGAGATTAAGAATCTCGAAACACAAATCCACTAAATAAAGCTAATGTCCAACCTGATGTTCAGCCACTCATAATTTCCACCCGGTGTGTTGCCATAAGTAGGGTAGATGCATATAAGGCCCTGGGGGCATTCCAGGCAGAGTGCTCAAGGCCTGTGCAGAGTTGTTGTTTGAGATCTTCACCAACATTTTCATATTGTCTTTTGCCCAGGCAGTGGTTCCCACCTTCATTTTGCATACTGGTGTTCCACAGGGCTGTGTACTGAGCCCAATCCTCTACTCTGTCTTTACTCATGATTGCATCTATTTCCATAATCATGTCTGCAGATGATACTAACCTTAGTATGCCTGATCAGTGACAATGATGAGATGGCCTACAGGGATGAGTTCAGCAGCTAACAGCATGATGTTCTAATAACAATTTTAAGAGGTCCTTCAGAGAATAGTGCAAACTGTTCAAAACATCACTGGTGTCCAATTAACATCCACCAAATACTGACACTGCAAACACTGCCTACAGTGAGTGAGAAACATAATCAAAGATAGAGCTCACCCAATCATGGTCTGGTTAAAGGTCTTTGCTGTGGGTTTAAAAGGTTTTGAGAATAGTTTTGTAACACGCCAACAGATGGCAGCACACAGCTGCACACACAGTCACATGGAGCAATACATCTGTGCTATTCTGAACACGTGCATTACCATGTCGGCAATTTCATCATGGAAAGCAAGTTAAAACTAAAGGCAAACATGAAATTTAGCATAAAACTGGGCAAATCTGGGGAAATGACATTCTGCAAGTTGACATTCTGCAAGTTGACATTCTAACCCTAACCCTAACCCTAACCCTCTAACCCTAACCCTAACCCAAGTCGTTTGAGGTGTTTTGAGAGAACAATCCACAACATTGCTGCCATTGTCGGTGTGATACGGAACATTCCACACGAACCTCACGTGGGATTTGACGCTGCTGAGTTCTTTCACAGGCTGCTGACCCAGGAGCAGAAAGAAAGCCGCGTTGAAGTCTGCCATGAGCTCCGTCAGCATGCTGTGAACAAGCCGTCCTTCATGTCGAGCATCATTACTAGTGACAAAACTCAGGTGTATGGGTATGACCCTAAAACGATGCAACAGTCTTCACAGTGGAAGGTGAGACTGGTCTGCAGCTCGACCAAGTGCATGCTTATCGTCATTGTGCATTAAAAATTTGTCCCCACGAGTCACACTGTCAATATTGAGTTCAGCTGCCAGGTTTTAAGGCGTTCAAGGGTTGATACATGTGGTGAGAGCGATCTGTGGTGCGCTAGTTTTAAAACTTTTTGATACCACCTTGTAAGCGTTCACTTTCTGATATTTAAATCTACATATGGTTTAAACACAACATGGTCCTTATTAGCAGTTAGCACTGAATTGTACAAAAATCTTTATTTTGAACATAAATAAGCCGAACCTGTCTGTAAGTCGCACACTCTACACTGAAACTAATGAACTTTACACAGGTATAAATGAAAGACAGTGTCTGTTACACGGTTTGTATCTAAACAGTAGCAGACCAAGAACGTCATTGTTCACCGTCTTCCTCCTTCCTTTCACAACTATTTCTCTCGAGAGTTTATCTTTTGGCATCGTCGTGCGTTTAAAAATCACCATCGGTGAATCTTTTCTCCCGATGCCGTGCAGCTCAGAACACATTTCCTGTAGACAGTCCGAGTGAGCGGCAGGTCAAAAGTCAGAGGAACATCATCCATATTTATGAAGTGGTGCGGCCCGATTCAGTGGGAGCGCATCTGATTTAATATAAAGAGTTTTATTGGTTCACCTGAACCCGTTCCGCAATTTCATTGGTCTAATGTTATGGTGCTCAGTTTTTTGGCATGAAGTTTGTGAAACCGGGAAAAACCCCGGAAAAATCCATAAATTAGCCGCTTCATTGTTTAAGCCGCGGGATTCAACTCGTGAGAAAAAAGTAGCGGCTTATAGTCCGGAAAATACGGTAAGCTAAATCTAATCCTGTAAATGAAAATCAAATAGTAGAAGAGCAATTTTCGAGTGTCAGTGTAGAATTAGAGTAGATATTTCACTCACAATGGCATCCTGCTGCACATATCCAATGTCCTCAATGTCTTTAATGTTGATAACATCAACGTGTGTGTCTTTGCTGTGGACAGTGGCGTATCGTTCAGTCTTCATCATCACAGCCTTAGAGCTACACCTACACATTAACACACACAGACACACACATTTAAACACCTTTAAACACACTTACTGATAAACAGCTGTTTATTTCCCCAATAAATTTTTTATCATTATTACTGATATCAATACGGTTTCCCTGGTGGTCTAGTGGTTTGCTGCGGCCCAGGTTCAATCCCCGGTCAGGGAACCAACCCTAGCCATTAGGGTTGCACAAGCCAGTGCACTTTTAGTGTCGTTCCCAAGCCCGGATAAATGTGGAGGTTTTGTTATTAAGGGCATCCAGCGTAAAACATGTGCCAAATCAAATATACGGATCACGAAACAGAAATTCATAGAGGATCAGTCGAGGCCCAGGTTAACAAACGACTAACCTACTGTTGGCTGAAGGAGGAGAAGGAGAGGAAGAGGAAGATGTCTACAGAAACAGCAGGGAAAGGAGAAGTGGAGGAGAAGTGGAGGAGAAGTGGAGGTTTGGGTTGGTACTTTAAATGTTGGTACTGTGACTGGTAAAGGGAGAGAGGGAGCTGATATGATGGAGAGGAGAAAGGTAGAGATGTTGTGTGTTCAGGAGACCAAGTGGAAAGGGAGTAAGAGCAGGAACATTGGAGGTGTTTAAACTGTTCTATCATGGTGTGGATGGAAAGAGAAATGGTGTAGGGGGGATTCTGAAGGAAGCGTACAGTAAGAGTGTAGTGGAGGTGAAGAGAGTTTCTGATAGGGTGATGAACGTGAAGCTGGAAGTTGAAGGGATAATGATAAATGTCATCAGTGTTTATGCTCCGCAAGTGGGTTGTGAGATGGAGGAGAAGGAAAGATTCTGGAGTGAGTGAGATGAAGTGGTAGAAGGTGAACGTAGGAATGAAAGATTGGTGATTGGTGCAGACTTTAATGGACATGTAGGTGAAGGGAACAGAGGTGATGAGGAGGTGATGGTAGGTGTGGCTTTAAGGAGAGGAATGTGGAAGGGCAGATGGTGGAAGATTTTGCTAAAAGGATGGAAATAGCAGTGGTGAACACGTATTTTAAGAAGAAGGAGGATCATAGGGTGACGTACACTCACCTGCCACTTTATTAGGTACACCTGTCCAACTGCTCGTTAACACAAATTTCTAATCAGCCAATCACATGGCAGCAACTCAATGCATTTGGGCATGTAGACATGGTCAAGACGATCTGCTGCAGTTCAAACTGAGCGTCAGAATGGGGAATAAAGGTGATTTAAGTGACTTTGAATGTGGCATGGTTGTTGGGCTGGTCTGAGTATTTCAGAAACTGCTGATCTACTGGGAATTTCACGCACAACCATCTCTAGGGTTTACAGAGAATGGTCCAAAAAAGAGAAAATATCCAGTGAGCTGCAGTTCTGTGGGCACAAATGCCTTGTTGACGCCAGAGGTCAGAGGAGAATGGCCAGACTGGTTCGAGCTGATAGAAAGGCAACAGTAACTCAAATAACCACTCGTTACAACCGAGGTATGCAGAAGAGCATCTCTGAACGCACAACACGTCGAACCTTGAGGCGGATGGGCTACAGCAGCAGAAGACCACACCGGGTGCCACTCCTGACAGCTAAGAACAGAAAACTGAGGCTACAATTCGCACAGGCTCACCAAAATTGGACAATAGAAGATTGGAAAAATGTTGCCTGGTCCTGATGAGTCTCGATTTCTGCTGCGACATTCGGATGGTAGGGTCAGAATTTGGCGTCAACAACATGAAAGCATGGGTCCATCCTGCCTTGTATCAACGGTTCAGGCTGGTGGTGGTGGTGTAATGGTGTGGGGGATATTTTCTTGGCACACTTTGGGTTAGTACCAATTGAGCATCGTGTCTCACAGCCACAGCCTACCTGAGTATTGTTGCTGACCATGTCCATCCCTTTATGACCACAGTGTACCCATCTTCTGATGGCTACTTCCAGCAGGATAACGCACCATGTCATAAAGCGTGAATCATCTCAGACTGGTTTCTTGAACATGACAATGAGTTCACTGTACTCAAATGTCCTCCAGATCACCAGATCTCAATCCAATAGAGCACCTTTGGGATGTGGTGGAACGAGAGATTTGCAGCAAATGCGTGATGCTATCATGTCAATATGGACCAAATTCTCTGAGGAATGTTTTCAGTACCTTGTTGAATCTATGCTACGAATGATTAAGGCAGTTCTGAAGGCAAAAGGGGGTCCAACCCGGTACTAGTAAGGTGTACCTAATAAAGTGCCCGGTGAGTGTATAAGAGTGGAGGAAGGTGCACACAGGTGGATTATGTTCTATGTAGGAGATGCAACCTGAAGGAGGTTGGAGACTGTAAGGTGTTGGCAGGGGACAGTGTAGCTAGACAGCATTGGATGGTGGTCTGTAGGATTGTTTTGGAGGTGAAGAAGAAGAGGAGGAGAGTGAGGACTAAAAGAAGAATAAGATGGTGGAAACTGAAGGAGGAAGACTGTAGTGTGAGATTCAGGGAAGAGGTCAGACAGGAGCTCGGTGGTGGTGAAGAGGTGCTGGATGATTGGGCAACTACTGCAGAAGTGATGAAGGAGAAAAGGATTTGTAGCAATTGGCCAGGCAGAGTAACCGAGCTGGGAACGATGTGCTGCAAGTTAGAGCAATAAAGGATGGAGATGGAAATGTGTTGACTAATGAGGAGAGTGTGTTGAGAAGATGGAGGGAGTATTTTAAGCAGCTGATGAACGAGGAAAATGAGAGAGAGAGAGAGAGAGAGAGAGAGAGAGAGAGAGAGAGAGAGAGAGAGAGAGAGAGAGAGAGAGAGAGAGAGAGAAGGTTGGATGGTGTGGAGATGATGAAGCATGAAGCGGATAGGATTAGTAAGGAGGAAGTGAGAGCAGCGAGGATGGCTGAGGAATGGAGAAGCTGTTTGATGGTAGAGGTTTTTAAGAATAAGGGAGATGTGCAGACCTGCAGTAACTACAGGGGAATTAAGTTGAACAGGGGTTTGGGATGGGACTAAAAAGGATCTGACTGTAGTGGAAAGTTGGCTGAAAGCTGCAGGTGAAAGTTCCTTCAGTGTAAGAACTTCATCTGAGCGTCTAGATGGCCAGCATTAAATGTAGCATGTGCAGGTTCTGTGGTTGTATATGGATGATCAGGCCACACACACACACACACACACACAGAGACACACAGACACACAGACACACAGACACACAGACACACAGACACACAGACACACAGACACACAGACACACAGACACACAGACACACACAGACACACACAGACACACACAGACACACAGACACACAGACACACAGACACACAGACACACAGACACACACACACACACACACACACACACACACACACAGACACACAGACACACAGACACACAGACACACACACAGTGTGCTGTTTCACACACTGACAGTGACAGATGTTAGTTAAATAAAGGACATTTGTTGGTTTGGGAGTAAAATATGATGCAGACCGAAGTCCTGCAGTCCGATGCCTCGTTCATCACAGCAGATAGAATCAGAATGAGCAAATAAAGACCACTCGCTAAATATAGAACAGGGGTGTCAAACTCAATCACACAGGGGGCTAAAACTCAAAGCACACTTTAGGTCACAGGCCGAACAGGATAAACTGTTTATTAAATTAATTTTTTTTTTTACATAAATATGAATAAATAAACTTGAAATTAAAAAAATTGAAATATTTTGCTCTACATAAAAATATCTCCTGTGAAACACCAGACGTGTCACAGCTTCATTATGCAGCTCTTCAGAAACTCTCCCTCAGTAAATAACCGGCTGATGTTCCTCTGATTTCTTCTCTGTTTTCACACCAGCTTCACTTTGGGATTGTTCTCTGGTGAAAAACATCTGCTGAAATGTCAGATTCTTCTTTAACTCTTCTACTTTCTGTATCTTCTGCTCTGCATTCAGGTTCTTCAGCTTCTCCTGATGTTTTGTCTCGTAGTTCCGTCTCAGATTCAATTCCTTAATTACAGTCACATTCACTCCACTAATAACACACACGTGTTTACCGCCAGTGTCAGTAAACATCTACTCAGAATCCCATCGGTTTTAAAAACGCTCTGTTTCAAAGGCGTTGTTTCTCAATAACTTTAGAATAGCGTTAAATACATCAACAAAACCCTAACCGATGCAGGAATGTTTCCAAGTAGCATAGTGTTCGGCAAGGCAGCTGAAGCGCTGCATTATGGGATCTGTAGTTTGTGTTATCAGCGCTTCTATATAAAATCATCTTTTGGGCCAGATATAATTGTACATAGGGCCGATGTGACCCGCGGGAATTGAGTTTCACACATATGATATAGAAGATCCACAGAGAACACTTCTGCATTTCCCACTTACTCCAGCTGACACCTCACTGCTGAAACCTGACCCTAACCCACAGACAACACAGAGCTACCATACACACACACACACAAAACACAGAACTACACACACAACACAGAGCTACACACACACACACAACATAGAGCTACAACACACACACACACACACACACACACACACACACACACACACACACAACACAGAGCTACACACACAACACAGAACTACAACACAGACAACACAGAGCTACACACACACGCACAACACACACAACACAGAGCTACCACACACACACACACACAAAACACAGAGCTACACACACAACACAGAGCTACACACACAACACAGAGCTACACACACAACACAGAGCTACACACACAACACAGAGCTACACACACACACACACACACACAACACAGAGCTACAACACACACAACACAGAGCTACAACACACACAACACAGAGCTACAACACACACAACACACACACACACAACACAGAACTACAACACACACACACACACACACAACACAGAGCTACACACACAACACAGAGCTACACACACAACACAGAGCTACAACACACACAACACAGAGCTACAACACACACAACACAGAGCTACAACACACACACAACACAGAGCTACAACACACACACAACACAGAGCTACAACACACACAACACAGAGCTACAACACACACAACACACACACACACACAACACAGAACTACAACACACACAACACACACACACACAACACAGAACTACAACACACACAACACACACACACACAACACAGAACTACAACACACACAACACACACACACAACACAGAGCTACACACACACACACACACACAACACAGAGCTACACACACACACACACACAACACAGAGCTACACACACACACACACACACAACACAGAGCTACACACACACACACACACACACACAACACAGAGCTACACACACACACACACACACACAACACAGAGCTACACACACACACACACACACAACACAGAGCTACACACACACACACACACACACACACAACACAGAGCTACACACACACACACACAACACAGAGCTACACACACACACACACAACACAGAGCTACACACACACACACACACAACACAGAGCTACACACACACACACACACAACACAGAGCTACACACACACACACACACAACACAGAGCTACACACACACACACACAACACAGAGCTACACACACAACACACACACAACACAGAGCTACACACACACACACACACACAACACAGAGCTACACACACACACACACACACACACAACACAGAGCTACACACACACACACACACACACAACACAGAGCTACACACACACACACACACACAACACAGAGCTACACACACACACACACACACACACACAACACAGAGCTACACACACACACACACAACACAGAGCTACACACACACACACACACAACACAGAGCTACACACACACACACACACAACACAGAGCTACACACACACACACACACAACACAGAGCTACACACACACACACACACAACACAGAGCTACACACACACACACACAACACAGAGCTACACACACAACACACACACACACCACAGAGCTACACACACACACACACACAACACAGAGCTACACACACACAACACAGAGCTACACACACACACACTCACACACACACACACACAACACAGAGCTACACACACACAACACAGAGCTACACACACACAACACAGAGCTACACACAACACAGAGCTACACAGAGCTACACACACACACACACACACACACACAACACAGAGCTACACACACACACACACACACACACAACACAGAGCTACACACACACACAACACAGAGCTACACACACACACAACACAGAGCTACACACA
>NC_139587.1:29515333-29532833 GCF_946808225.1 Silurus aristotelis | reverse complement strand
GGAGAGAGGAGTTGTGGTATTGTATGAGGAAGTCAGGTGTGTCAGAGAAGTATGTGAGGGTGGTGCAGGACATGTATGAGGACAGTGTGACAGCAGTGAAGTGTGCAGTAGGTACGACAGACTGGTTCAGGGTGAAGGTTGGACTGCATCAAGGATTGGCTCTGAGCCCTTTCCTGTTTGCAGTGGTGATGGACAGGTTGAAGGACGAGGTCAGACAGGAGTCTCCTTGGACCATGATGTTTGCGGATGATATTGTGATTTGTGGCGAGAGTAGTAAGCAGGTTGAGAAGAGCCTGGAGAGGTGGAGGTACATGCTGGAGAGAAGGGGAATGAAAGTCAGTAGGAGTAAGACAGAGTACATGTGTGTGAATGAGAGGGAGGGCAGTGGAGGGGTGCGGTTGCAGGGAGAAGAGGTGGAGAAGGTGGAGGAGTTCAGGTACCTGGGGTCAACAGTGCAAAGTATTGGAGAGTGTGTTAGAGAAGTGAAGAAAAGAGTGCAGGCACGGTGGAGTGGGTGGAGAAGAGTGACAGCAGGAGTGATTTGTGATAGAAGAGTATCTGTGAGAGTGAAAGGGAAAGTTTATAGGACTGTGGTGAGACCTGAGATGTTGTATGGATTAGAGACAGTGGTATTGAGTAAAAGACAGGAGGTGGAGCTGGAGGTAGCAGAGCTGAAGATGTTGAGATGTTCGTTGGGAGTGACGACGATGGACAGGATTATAAATAAGTTTATTAGAGGGACAGCGCATGTAGGACGTTTTGGTGACAATGTGAGGGAGGTGAGATTGAGATGGTTTGGACATGTGCAGAGGAGGGACATGGGGTATATCAGTAGGAAAATGCTGAGGATGGAGACACCAGAAAGACCAAGGAGGATGTTCATGGATGTGGTGAGGGAAGACATGCAGGTAGTTGGTGTGAAAGAGACAGATGTAGAGGACAGGGTGGTATGGAGACGGATGATCCACTGTGGCGACCCCTAATGGGAGCAGCCAAAAGAAGAAGAAGAAGAACCAGAAGCAGCTTCAGGAGGTGGAGCCTGACTCTAACACTGACCTTCTCAACCCTATCAAGCCAATCAGATTTGATGAATGACACTTGGAAGAAAGGGTTTGGGTTACAAAAATAGAACTCGGTTGTGTTTGTGCGTATGTGTGTAAAGTTTTTTATTTAAATTTTGTTAAAATATGGAATACAGAAGATCTCACAGTTTTATTCCACTATCCATGTAAAAGGCCATGAGGAGATCTTGTGTTCACAGCCCATTACTGTTCCTGTTTGTATCAGATTTTGATCTATTCTGATTGGATCATTCTAAAATGATGGTTTTCCTAATTTTCTTCTTCTGAAGCTGTTCCTTAGTTGACTTGTGCTTCATGCTGATGAAATGTTTCTTTATTTGAAGTCTAGCAGAATCATGCAGGGTTTGTTTTTTATCCAAGCCCATCACCCAGACATGTAAAGAAGATATGAGATTGTTGTCATATATTGGGAGTGGTGTGTACCCATCAGATGTTCCTGCAGCTCTTTAATGCAGATCCTCATCACATCTCGCACTGCACCACGCTGTCTGAGATCCTCCAGCACTGCTCGACTGGTACCACCTTCTCTCAGAATGAGAGGTAAGTATACTTCAAGGCTCTTCTCTGTTCCGGCACCGAGGTGGTGGAATGAACTTCCCCTAGATGTCCGTACAGCAGAGTCCCTGATTATCTTCAAGCGATGGTTAAAGACCTTCATCATCCTGAAACACTTAAATTTGCACTTTCCAAGTTTTCTTTGTAAAAATCAAAAGTTATATTTATATTAAGTTTGTAATCTGGTGTACCAGTGTGGATTTATTCATTACTAGAGACTCAAAGCACTTTTGTACGTCGCTCTGGACACAGGCGTCTGCCAAATGCCGTAAATGTAAATGTAAATGTGCTGTAGGTCCCTCAGCAGCCTCCCTGATAATGTTTCTTCTTGTCTTTTTGTATGTTCTGGATGCACATCTTGGTCCTGATGATGACTGTGGGGCTTTAATTTGTACTTTTCTCCTGATTGCTTCCTTTGCTCTGTAAGCTTCTTCAGCAGTCAGATGAAAGCAAAAGAAAGAAATGTGTACAATAACAGCAGATCTTTATTTGGTGTGACCCTAGTCTTCATGTTTCTGTCCTGACTCGTCTGCCTGGGAAGAATGGAGTCTATATTTAAACACTTTATTAGTTTATGTGAAGAATCACAAACATCTGCTCTGTGTGTGTGTGTGTGTGTGTGTGTGTGTGTGTGTGTGTGTGTGTGTGTGTGTGTGTGTGTGTGTGTGTGTGTGAGAGAGCGAGAGAGAGAGAGAGAGAGAGAGAGAGAGAGAGAGAGAGAGAGAGAGAGAGACAGAGACAGAGACAGAGACAGAGCTACTAAACAATGCATATGAAATACTCACAGTGGCTTTACACTCTGTTGTTCTCTGCTTCAGTTACAGTACACTAATCCAGGTGATTAAACTTTACCATGATGAGATGATGATGTCAGAGCAGGTGTGGCTTGTTCTGATTAAAGAGTCATGGTTTTATCCATATCCCAGTGGCACAGGATTTTATTATTTGTATCAAATACTGTAATAAATTCGATTGTAATGAAGCACAGGATGGAGGTCTGCGAAGGATCATTTGTTGAGCAGTTGGATCTCATGTACCAGACACCCCTTTTAACCCTTAACATCTGCATATAAATTACAGACTGGGCCTCTGCAGTCATATTGGGGGGGTTTCATGTCTAAGTATCTTCCTCATGACACAAAGGCAATAAACAGACATTTCTCTGCTCTCTCCACCTAATTTCAAAGGCATTCCAATGGGAAGGCAGTTCAGGCCCTGCACCAGGCATTAGTTCTTCTGGGTGTGATGTACCCCCCAACACACACACACACACACACACACACACACACACACACACACACACACACACACACACACACACACACACACACAAGGACAGTTTCTTTATTTAGGCAATAATAAAGTGTACCAAATGCTGTATGATATATGCATGTGTAACTACAACTCTGTATTGACATTAGTTACACTTTAAAGGCTTATGTCCAGGTGTATCTCTGCCTTAATGCTGTATTCTCCTTTCATCCTTGGTATCAAAATGATCTATATTTCTTAAACAATGGTGTATGCTATATGGTTGTGAAGTGTACCGTACTGTTTTACACACGTTGAATAAAAGTTCATCAGCTCTCCAGACCAGCCACATGCTAATAGGCCATAAATGGAGACAAAGACATTTATTTTTCATGCCTTGTATTGGCCATTCCACCAAAGATAGGTGTGGCTAGGAGACAGTTAAATGTCCTGAACACACACCAATTGGGGCTCAAACCCTCCTTTAAGACAGGACTCAAACCCTTCGAGACAGATTTTCTCCAAAAATGTGACCTTCCGGCAGCTTCGCCTACTCTGATCTTCAGGAGAACCTGCCAAAACATTCAACTTCCTCCTAACCCTAACCCATTAAGAAACATCTTTGTCAACCTAATTCGGACTCTTGTTCAGCAACAAAGCCAATGCAAGTAACCATTTACCAACTACCGAAATAAACCTGTGTTTAAGTTCCAGCCCCTTTTTAAAGGTGAATTTTGACTGCTTGATGATTCTTATTAGGTTGTGGTCAATTGAAGTTAAACTTGTCATTCCTTTCTCTTTCTTCTCTCTCTCTCTCTCTCTCTCTCTCTCTCTCTCTCTCTCTCTCTCTCTCTCTCTCTCTCCATTTTCCTAATTTCTTTTTCTTTATCTGTATGTTTGTGTATAGTTTACTACTGTGTTACGTGTAGTCCCATTCATTAAATGCCTTATGTTCACAAGTGAATGTCTCTGAGTGCTGCACAATTCAAAATCACTGAATACTGATTCTGCTACATGCTAAATGACTGTATGTAGTATGGTATAAAATAGGGATTTGGTTGTTTCTTGGCCGGGGAGATAACCCTTCCTAGAACTGCTAAATGATTATACTGTCTGTTTGATGGATGAACAGACCAAATAATTTCAACATTGATTCTTTTACTATTAATTCTAAGATTTAATCTAAATATTTATAATTAATTAAAACCCGTTATAATTGATCACAGATATTTTAATTTTTGCTAGCTGAATTCGCTACAAGGTGAAAATGTGAAAGGCTGGATCATCTGAAGTGATTTCAACTGCTAGAGTAAGAACTTTATACCATTTATACATTTAGACAGAACCTCCCAGACAGTTGAGACAACTCAGCAACTCAACTCAGACAACTCAACTCAGTTCAAATCAACTCAGACAACTTAACTCAGCTCAACTCAACTCAGTTCAGCTCAACTCAGCCCAACTCAACTCAACCTAGCTGAACTCAACTCAGCTCAGCTCAGCTCAGCTCAGCCCAACTCAACTCAACTCAGCTCAGCTCAGCTCAGCCCAACTCAACTCAGCTCAAATCAGCTCAGCTTAACTCAACTTAGACAACTCAGCTCAACTCAGCTCAACTTAGCTCAGCTCAACTCAACTCAACTCAGCTCAACTTAGCTCAGCTCAGCTCAGTTCAACTCAACTCAGTTTAAATCAACTCAGACAACTTAACTCAGCTCAACTCAGTTCAGCTCAACTCAGTCAACTCAACTCAGCTTAACTCAACTCAACTCAGCTGAACTCAACTCAACTCAACTCAACTCAACTCAACTCAGCTCAGCTCAGCCCAACTCAACTCAACTCAGCTCAGCTCAGCTCAGCTCAGCTCAGCCCAACTCAACTCAACTCAGCTCAGCTCAAATCAGCTCAGCTCAACTCAGCTCAACTCAGCTCAACTTAGCTCAGCTCAACTCAACTCAACTCAACTCAACTTAGCTCAACTCAGCTCAACTAGACTCAACTAAACGTTATAGAGCTTTTAACAATGTCATATGGTTGACTGTCCTACATGCATACATTTTCCAAAGCAGCTTCACAGAAATGAATATACAAATATAAATGTATACAAATATAGATTTTAGTGTCATAAACCAATCCATATAATTTCCCGTTTATTTATTCTTTTATTTATTTATTTATCCCTAACGAGCAAATATTGACAGCTGTGGCTAAAGATAACTCCCCCGATGGCATGATAAAGAAACCATGAGAGGAACCAGATTCAGAAGGAACCCATCCACATCTGGCACACACCAAATAGTGCCATTATACAATTATACAGATAGATCTTCATCATGAGCAGCAAGAGCGTTTTTTAATTTCAGTAATGATTTAGATTTAAGTCTATAATATCCAGTTGAAGTTCTCCACTGAGTAACGAATGACAAAATGAAGTTTGTCATCAAAATATAATTATAATCCAGATGTATGCACACACTGTCAGTGATTATTCACCTATTGTAGATATTAGTAGAAGTAGATGTTTATGGATGGTGAGGGAAGACATTCAGGTAGTTGGTTTGAAAGAGGCAGATGTAGAGGACAGGGCGTAATGGAGATGGATGATTCGATGTGGAGACAGCTTAAAGAAGAAGAAGAAAAAAAGATTATTATTATTATTATTATATTATTATTATTATTATTTTTATTAATATTATTTTATTATTATTATTATTTGTAGTAGTAGTAGTATTAAGATTAGGAACTTCTTCACATCGGATATGGATTGTAGCAAGCAACGTTCACAAAACCAGGTTCCTCCAAGTGCTTCAGTGATCATCCATGTAGGGTGTCCATTAAATTGTTCAAGTCTAAGTTTAAGTGTGTGCGTTAGTTAGTAAATCTCCAGACTTTTCCTGAGACAGTTTCTCACAGTGTCACAGCAATAAACTTCAGCTGGGTGAAAGAACCTCACTTTATACTGTACATGTCACCCATCTGCCTGTCTGCCTGTCTCTTTACTGTTCTTTATTGCATAATGGTTTATCAAAGCAAAATTATATAATAAATGGTATATATATATATATATATATATATATATATAAAAATGTATTATATTTGATGACTCATAAATAGATTAAATAAAGTTGTGTTTTCCGGCTCTGTGCACTTCAGGATTATCAGATAAAGACATCTGGTGGTCAGGAGGCATCAGTGCTTTTCAGGGAAACTAAATGTTTAAATATCTAACTTCAGTACAGTCTGTAGGTAAAAAGGAATTAAGAGTAAATCATAATATAATCATAATTTTCTCTTTACAGTTTTTAGGTTAAAGTCAGTGCCTTTGAATGCAAGATTAGTGTTTAATATGAGATGACATAATGAGTCACATAAATGTGGGCATGTAGCATTTTATTTTATTTTTAACTCCCCCGGATATTTTACTATCATACCACTAGAGGGCAACATCCCTCAACTTCTAATAGCCTCATTCACATAGCAGAAGACAAAAAAGCCAATTGGAAGGAATTACAGATGTTGCTATGGTTCACAAACCTTTTCCTCTGTACTTCAAAACAATGAATTTAAAATGATAAGATTTTTAATTCAAAATGTTTAACGAAAATATTGCAAAAAATATTTAAGAATTACAGCCATTTTTTACAGTTCTACATTTGTCTGACTCAAAAGTAATTAAACAGAATAATATAAATGTAAGTATTATTTTTAATGATTAATTGCAAATCCTTAATTCAAGTTTTGAACCAATGACCATCAACAAATGCAGGGTTTCCTCCACTGAGATGTTTGATCAGGTCTTTACTGCAGACCAATTACTGCTGTTCTTTTGAGTGGGAGCTCAGTGGTTAAGGCTTTGGGTTACTGGTCAGAAGGTCAGGGATTCAAGCCCCAGTATTGCCAAAAGCTGCCACTGTTGTGGCCCGTGGCAAAGTTAATATGACAAATAAAAAGCCTTTTTTTGTGCCTTCAGTTTTATGTTCAGGAAGTAAACATCAACTCAGGTGAGTTGAGGTCATGTGACTGATTGGACATTCAAGATTTAATTTCTTAGTCTTAGCACTTACATCTTCAACAAACACCAGGAAATGCCTCCATGATTCACAGATGAAGTTGTATGCTTTGGATTATTTCCTTCTCCCTTTTCCTTCTTCCTATAATTTTGGTACAATTTAATCTTGGTTTCATCTGTACAAAGAATCGTTGTCGTTCTTGAATGGCTCCAGTGATTTTAAATTCATGATAAACTACACTGTATCTCTCCAGTCTTCTAACACGCTACAATCCGTCACGCTCCCTGAGATCTCAAAACTCTGGGCTTCTAGTAGTTCCTAGAATAGCAAAGTCCACTAAAGGCGGTAGAGCATTTTCACATTTAGCTCCTAAACTCTGGAATAGTCTTCCTGACAGTGTTCGGGGTTCAGATACACTCTCCCAGTTTAAGTGCAGAATAAAAACATATCTTTTTAGCAAAGCCTACACATAACACACATCACACACATCACATCACAACCTTGTGCTCCAGAACATCTGATCACATGCACATTATCAACTTGTGCTGTTAATATCATGAACAGCAGCTACGCTAATTCCTCTCCACTGCTTCTCTTTCTCTCCCCATCCCGAGGCATCCTGAGGTTTGGCCAGCTCCAGTCACGTCCCACCTCATGAAGATTATGGACTTTAAAGAAGTAGATGCCGAACTCGCAAACATCCTGAACCATCTAGAGACGTACCAGTGCCAATTGGATCCCGCTGCATGTGTGGAGTTTGACATTGGACCTCCTGGAGTGTTTAAAGGCTCTGGCATGGAGAAGCTGATGCTGGATCTGTGATGATCACAGATGTTGAGCTCAGTAGCTCCTACTTTTATACCACAGACTGTAGAAAGAACATTTACTTATAATCTTATACTCCAGTGCTCATGTTAGTTCTCACTCTCCAGTGTTCTGTAGTGTTGAAAGATTTATGATCACACTCTTGGTGTCACCCAAATGAGGATGGGTTCCCCTTTTGAGTCCGGTTCCTCTCAAGGTTTCTTCCTCATATCATCTAAGGGAGTTTTTCCTTGCCACAGTCTCCACGGCTGCTCATCAGGGATACACACACACACCATTCACCTTCACTGTTGTTTTCTGTAAAGCTGCTTTGAGACAATGTCTGTTGTGAAAAGCGCTATACAAATAAACTTGACTTGAAACTTGACTTGAATTTCTGAAAAGATTTTACAAAGAAACATGATGGAAAAAATTATTTATTTAGAATTTTAACATTCACTCTGTCCTGTACAGTAGCTTATGTTAAAGATTAATAAACAGCACACACCACACACACACACACACTTTTATTTATATATATATATCACGTTCATATAAATTTAATGTTTTTAATAGTGAAGTCTTCATCTGGTCCAGTTATAATGGTGCATGTGCACTCTATCTGTAATGTAAATAAATAAATGATTAAATAAATACATTAATATTAGGGCTGTCAAAAAAAACTTAATAATAACACATTAAAGCAAATTCATTTTAACAGCACTAAATTTATTATTGTGCAATTAATGTTGTGTGCATTTCGGTTTGACCATTTTTATTTGAAAATATAAATAAATATATATATAAAAGAGGCTAAATTAAAACCTTCAAAGCAACACACATTTCTTCACAACGTCCTTTCTTTACTCAGATATAACAAAAATAAATAATAATATATAATTATACTTTTTAATTATTAATTTTTAACTTTTGTTTTACTGATGCACCAAAATTCACCATGCAACACACAGCAAAAGTTTTGTTTGGTGTCCTGATGATTTACGTAATTTAAACAACCATATTTACTTTAAAACATTTACAATAAAAATTTTGTCTTCACGCTCTATGTTGAGTTTAGTTTCACTAAAAATAAACATCTATTTATAAACATATATTTGCATAAGGCATCCATATTTGTCCATGCCCATGTTGATCAAAGTATTTTAATCGATTGACAGCCCTAAAAAATACATAAAAACATAAAAGAGTTAAAGAAACTAAACATTATAAAATATTATATTCAGAATGTTGAATGAAATGTGTTCTAACCCCAGTGGTTCTCCAAAGCCACATTCTCATAGACAGGACACAGCAGGTTCTCCTGCTCACTGCGCAACATTCTGGCACGAAGAACATCACGTACACATAAGTGCAGGTAGGTGTACTGACTCTGTTCTCATTCACAAACACACACACGTACACACACACACACACACACACACACACACACACACACACAATTAAATATAATAATAATATAATTTTTTTTGTTAATGGTTTAACATTCTAACTGCAGAGTGAGATTAGATTGAAAAGGGGTGGAGTGGGGGTGTGGGCAGGGAATGGAGTGGGGGAGTGGGCAGGGAATGGAGTGGGGGAGTGGGCAGGATGTGAGCAGGAAATGGAGTCGAGGTGTGGGCAGGGTATGGAGTGGGGGTGTTGGCAGGGAATGGAGTGGGGGAGTGGGCAGGATGTGGTCAGGGAATGGAGTGGGGGAGTGTGCGGGATGTGGGCAGGGAATGAAGTGGGGGTGTGGGCAGGGATGGAGTGGGGGAGTGGGCAGGATGTAGGCAGGGAATGGAGTGGGGGAGTGGGCGGGATGTGGGAAGGGAATGGAGTGGGGGAGTGGGCAGGATGTGGGCAGGGAATGGAGTTGAGGTGTGGGCAGGGAATGGAGTGGGGGAGTGGGCAAGATGTGGGCAGGGAATGGAGTCGAGGTGTGGGCAGGGAATGGAGTGGGGGAGTGGGCAGGATGTGAGCAGGGAATGGAGTGGGGGTGTGGGCAGGGAATGAAGTGGGGGTGTGGCCAGGATGTGGGCTGGAAATAGAGTGGGGATGTGAAGGGATGCCTGTTGTGATTTTAGTGGGCGGGATATGGACAGGGAATGGACTGGGGTAGTGGGTAGCATGTGGGTGGGATGTGGGCGTAAACTGGGGTGAAGATGTGGATGGGAATTTAAGTGGGGATGTGGGCAGTATGTAGGGGGATGTGGGTGGGAATTGGAGTGGGGTTGTGGGCAGGGAATGGAGTGGGGGAGTGGGTAGCATGTGGGTGGGATGTGGGCGTAAACTGGAGTGAGGATGTGGACAGGAATTGAAGTGGGGATTGTAAGGGGATGTGAGTGGGAATTGGAGTGTTGTTTCTGGGCAGGGAATGGAGTGGTGGGTGTGGGCAGGGAATGAAGTGGGAAAGTGGGTGGGATGTGGGCAGGGAATGCATGGGGAGAGTGAGCAGGATGTGGGGGGGGGGTGTGGGCAGCTTTTGGATTGGGGATGTGGGCAAACCAAATAAATATTGTGTATCTAAAAGTGAGTAAGGTCAGAGATCAGCGGTCATGTCCCACCTCAGTTTGCACCATGTGTGAACGATGAAGCCTCAGGTCAAACACAGCACTATAAATATCCACAGTGTCTTTTGTGTTTAGCTGCTGCAGAACCCGGTCCAGAACTATAAAGGTTCCAGAACGGCCGACTCCAGCACTGAGACACACACAAACACACATACACACAAGAAAAACTTAAGCTTTATACCTTAAAACAGAGTTAAGAAAGTTGAAACAAGGTATAAGAACAAAAAGATTAATTAGAAACAAAAATAACTTTATTCAGAACCAGAAACAGTGGAAAGCAGAGCAGAAATAGAACCAGGTCCAGAACAAGAACTGGATCCCATTCCAAAGAAAATAAATAAAATGTCTATTTGTAAGATAAAACAATATAAAAGAAATTATTGAGCTGCAGAAAGTGAATCCAAACGAAGATCCAAGAGAGGAACACGATCAGAACTAAACCTAGAGTTACAACCACTCAGAACAGGGGACTATAAGTAACACAAACACAAGATCACGTGTGTGTGTGTTTGTGTGTGCGTGTGTGTGTGTGTGAGTGTATAAATACAGTATATATATATATATATATATATATATATATATATATATATATATATATATATATATATATATATATATATATAAATAATTATGTGTGTGGTGGGCGGTGCATTTGGTTCCTGGGCCTTCAGTGGGGACGTACCTGACTTAATCCACCTCTTAATCCACCACTATCATGTCACATATATAGAAACCATCATTACAATACAAAAACACAATATAACAACACGTGGCATTACAGAGAGACATTTCACATATGGAGGGTGAAAACTGACCAACCAATCAGAGGACGGAAAAATGCTGACGCTATTCTGGGCCAGCGAGCTGCCCTGTGAGGAGAATCTGAAATCTGATTGGTTAAACAAACAGATTAATTGATAATAAAGTCTAAGATATAAAGGCCACTGATTCTGAAGGCTCTGAGCAGATTAGATTGACATGGCAGCACATAGAGGCTGAAATGTGGATGGACAAAATATCTAACATCCACGTGCTGGAAGCAATGCAGCCGAGAGAAACACTACGACATTAAGAGAAGAAACTGATGGGAATAAATTAATACAATTTCATAGAACGAATATTATAATTTATGTTGTAAATGTAGGTAAGTGCTTCTGATAGTGTTTAGGCCAGCAGAGAATGTTTACTGACCCTGACCTCCCACCACTGTTGTGTGTGTGTTTGTATATATATACAGTGCAACCTCGATACTCGTGGGGGTTATGTTCTATGACTCCTTGTAAGTAACAAAAAATGTTTGAGGTTTTGACTCTCCTTTTGATTGTTCCTTTTTCAAGGGGAATTGAACATGTACTGTAGTGTAAACTCAAAAAACATTGTGAGTAACACAATTAATAAATGATCTTGTGTTTGTGTTCATTCTGGATCCCGTTCTTCTTCTGAGTGGTTGTAGTTCTGGGTTTAGTTCTGATCGTGTGTATTTATATATATATGTATATACGTGTGTGTGTGTGTGTGTGTGTGTGTGTGTGTGTGTGTGTGTGTGTGTGTGTGTGTGTGCATGTTCCTGTATGTTTATATATACACCTGCAGTGGATTACAGAAGGTCCAGAACCTGGAGTTCTGTCAATGTAATCCCTCACAGTGCGAACAAACTGCACCAAAGACTGAGTGCTTTCAGGAACTCCATGATCAGGCCACACAGTGTAGTGGAACTGACGCACCGTTCTCGAGTAATTCAGCTGATCCTCCTGCACATACACACACACACACACACACACACACACACACACACACACACACACACACACACACACACACACACACACACAAAATAAAGGCATAAACCTGGTTTCATAAATTTCAGTGTTCTGTAGAAAAGCTGCAACCCAAACACAGAACATTCATGACATCACAGTAACAAGGAAACACGGTATAAAAGTAATAGGTTACTAATCCAATTCAATTATCTTCTTAAAGGAACACAAAAGAGATGAGCAGTAGCCAGAGTGTGTGTGTATGTGTGTGTGTGTGTGTGTGTGTGTGTGTGTGTGTGAGAGAGAGAGAGAGAGAGAGAGAGAGAGAGAGAGAGAGAGAGAGAGAGAGAGAGAGAGAGAGACTTGGCTTCAATCCCCCAAAATATATTCGATTTGATTAAAAAAAAATTAGATTGTTCTTTGTCATTGTGCAAGGTACATGTACAGAGCCAATGAAATGCAGTTCGCATCTAACCAGAAGTTTGTTGTGGCTTATTTACAAACAATAACAGTAGATAAATAGTGTATGCGGTTCATATATACAGGTGTGAGGAGGATGAATGCCTTGGGTGGTTTTATGAAATTCCAGAGTAAGAACAGGAGCTTTGAGGATGGATTTTGACTGTAGTTAATGTCAACAGTCTGCTACACTGACTCAGGACTACAGTTTGTTCTGATCATCATCACTGTACCCCGCAACATCACATATTTGCTGTAAATGGACATTCAGTGGCACCCAGATGAGGATGAGGTTCCCTCTTGAGTCTGGTTCCTCTCAAGGTTTCTTCCTTCTGCATCTCGGGGAATTTTTCCTTCACCACAGTCTCCTCCGACTTGTTCATCACGGACAAACTTACACTTATAAACAACATCTTCATTTTTATCTCCACATTATCTGTGTAAAGCTGCTCTGAGACCATGTTTATTTTCAAAAGCTCAATACAAATAAACATGAATTGAATTGAATTGAATTAATGTACAGAAGGTGCAGTAAGTAATAATATATGGTAAATATAGAAATATACAATATACTGTACAAAGTTTATGCATAGATAATTGTCAGAAGATATACTCAATGACATGATATAGTTATGTATAAGTATGAATGTATGTGTGATGCATTATATGGCGTTTAAATATGGGTTGAATGTACAGTGGTGTAAATGTGAGTTAAGGATGGTGCGAAAATGTGCAAAATACACAGAAGTCACTGCAGTATTAAATCAGATATTCAGTGCAGAAAAAGCTACAGGAAAAACGCTATTCTTCAGTCTGAGGCACCTGTAGCCTCTCAGGGGAATAGTCCATGGTTGGGGTGAGAGGAATCTTTGATGATGCCCCTCGCCCTTTGCAGACAGCGTTTACTGTGAATGTTCTCCAAGGTGAGCAGCAGAGTGCCGATGATTCGTTGTCCAGTTTTCACCACCCTCTGTAGGGCTTCACAGTCTGAAGCAGTGCAGCTGCTGTACCACACTGAGATGTAGTTAGTGAGGATGCTCTCAATGGCACAGCAAATGCTTCTATCCTGATAAGAAATGGCACCTTCCTAATCAGGATAGAAGAGTTCAGAGACCAGGTGAGATCCTCAGAGATGTGGACTCCAAGGAACTTAAAGCTGGGTACATGCTCAACAGCAGCTCTGTTGGTGTGAATGGAAGCGTGAGTGGCATTGCCGGCTTGTCTATAATCCACAATGATCTCTTTTGTCTTCTTGTCGTCCACAATGCTGTTGGCTTTGTGGATGCAGCATGTGGTATAAATATCCATGAAAGTGGGGAGACTCCAATGATCTTCTCAGATGTTCTCACTATCCTCTGTAGGGTCTTGTGATCAGAGATGGTGCAGTTCCCAGGCAGTGATGCAGCTGCTCAAGATGCTCTTGATGGTCCATCTTTAGAACGTGGTCAGGATGGGGGGAGGAAGATGGCATTTTAACATTAGCGTTCAACGTTCAGACACAGGTTGTTGACTCCACACCAGGCTGTTAACTGTTGCACCGCCCCTCTGTATGCTGACTCATCGTTTTTGCTGATAAGACCCACCACGGTCTTGTCATCAGCGATCTTGATGTTGTGATTCGAGCTGTACATTGCTACACATTCGTAAGTCAGCTCAACTACTGAATCAGGTGCTGAGGGATGATTGTGTTAAATGCTGAGCTGAAGTCTATGAACAGCATTTGTACATATGAGTCCTTGTCCACTTGTCCAGGTGTGTGAGGGCCAGATGAAGGGTCGTAGAGATGACATCGTCTGTAAAGTGGTTTGGACAACACGCAAACTGCATGGGATTCGGTGAGGGTGGTAGCTGGGTCTTGATGTGCCGCTTGACGAGCCTCTCGAAGCACTTCATCCAGTGGGTGTGAGCGCGGGACGATAGTCATTGAGGCAGGAGACAGTAAACTTCTTTGGCACGGGAACGATGGTCGTCCTCCTGAGGCACGTAGGAACAACGGCGCTGCTGAGGGAGATGTTGAAGATGTTGGTGGAGACATCCACTAACTGTTCTGCATATTCCTTAAGCACTCTGCCAGGAATGTTGCCTGGTTCAGCAGACTTACGTGGGTTCACTCTGCATAGAGTTTTTCTCACTTCAACTGTGGTTAGACAGAGCACCTTGTCACTGGAAGGAGGGGTGGTCTTCCTCGCCGCCATGTTGTTCTGCACCTTGAACCGGGTGTAGAAGTCATTCAGCACATCTGGGAGGGAGGCGTCACGGACACAAGCAGGTGAAGTTGTCTTGTAGTTCATGATCGCATGGATGCCCTGCCACATGCGCCGGGTGTCTCTGCTGTCCTGGAAGTGGCTGTGGATCCTCTTGGCGTGTGCATGCTTTGCTTCTCTGATGGCACGGGACAGTTTGTCAGAGTCTCTTGATTTTAGCAGCGCACACACCTTAGCGGTCATCCACGACTTCGGGTTGGAGTGTGTGGTGATGGTATTGGAGATGGTCACGTCATCAATGCACTTGCCGATGTAGCTGGTCACTGTTGACGTGTACTCCTCCAAGTTGATGAAATCGCTGTTGGTTGCAGCTTTCCTGAACATGTCCCAGTCATTGCATTGAAAGCAGTCCTGGAGAGCAGACATGAATCCTGCTCATGGTAAACTATGGTAAACAATATCCAGCATATTTTCTCCTCGGGTTGCAAAGTCCACATTCTTTTCCCGCACCACCCTGTATTTAAGGACACTGGAGACATTTATTCCAGGCCAGATTATCTCACTGGCTTTCTAAGTCCCTGAGTGTACTCTTGCCAACCTGCCTGTTCTGGGTTCTGGGATCCTGATTCTGACCCTGACAATGACCCCTGCCCTGTTCTGCCTCGGTTACTGGTTTGGACTCTGTTTTTTTTTTTTCTTTTCGTTTTGCCTCTGCCTGCTATGCCCCCATTGCTCTGTCTGCCTGCTCTCTTTTTTTTTGGGAGTGTTTCCCCCTGCCTGTTTCTTCATTAAAAACTGTTTTCATCTTACCCCTGTGGCATCCTGCATTTGGGTCCAGCCTCCACTCACCCGCATTTCCTAACGGCCACATTAGGCTGGTAAGCGAATTGTATTGGGTCCAGGGAAGGTTTAACCAGTGGTCCTAGATGTGCCAAAACTAGTTGTTTCAACACCTTCATGACATGTGATAGTGCAACGGGTCTGAGATCGTTAAGGCCTGATGGGATAGCCTTCTTAGGTACCGGTACTACACAGGGTGTTTTCCATAGTACCGTTATTTTTTTCTGCATTAGACTGCATTAGACTAGGTAAAAGATGTATTGCAGGACAGCAGAGAGCTGAGCAGCACAAGACTTTAGGATCCTGGTGCTTATACCATCAGAGCCTGCAGCCTTGTTTTGGTTGAGTTTCTCACGCTTTCTTCTTACCTGGCTTACCGTCACAGTCAGTGAGGGTGGTGTGCTGGATTTAGTGGAGGATTGTGCTGGGGGTTGTGAGCAGGGGTTCTTACGAGTTGCTGATGATGGTAATGTGGGTGTTGATTTGAGGGTGTGAAGACTGGCCCTGTGTGGAATGGTGCAGCCGGTGGTCCTGTGCTGAATCTGTTAAAAAAAAGGTTTAGCTTGTTGGCTCTGTCCAGGCTCCTCCTGCTGATGGTCTTTAATGTTAAAGCCGGTGATCTGCTTCATTTCTGTCCACACATCTCTGACGATTTTTGCTGAAGATTACTCTCCAGCTTTTGTCGATCGATACGATTGCATTCCCTCAGTCTCTCCCCCAGCTCTCCCTATATCCTTTTCAGTTTATTCCTGTCACCAGACCTAAAAGCTCTCTCCTTCTGGTTTAACAGTTCTTTCAAGTCGCTGGTGATCCAAGGCTTGTTTTTGGTGTGCCGTTGTTGGAGGGATAATGGTGTCGTGGCAGAAGTAATATAGTCAGTAATACAGTACGTTATTTTGTTAATGTCTTCCCCATGTGATTCACACAGCACATTCCAATCCGTATGCTCAAAGCATGTATGATTTCACATGCTACTGTCAGGTCAGCTGTTCGTGGAATGTAAGCACCGATTACAATGGCAGAGGAGAATTACCTCTGTAAATAATATAGGCAAATACTTACAGCTAAAAGTTACATTTCCAAAGAGCAAAGACATTCCTTCATAGTAACTTGTACAGGATTACACCATCTCTCATTCACATACACAGCAATCCCACCACCTTTCTTCTTACCTCTGAGCATCGTGTCTCTGTCCACCCGAATAAGTTAAAAGCCAAGTATGCAGGTTCTTAATCATGTCAATAAAGAAACTGATAGAGAGAGAGAGAGAGAGAGAGAGAGAGAGAGAGAGAGAGAGGGAGAGAGACAAAGAGACAGAAAAAGAGAGAGAAATGCTGAGAGAAATAAGACTTATGTACACTGCAGATCTTGAACTCTCGGATGGTCCACTCTGGCAGAACCGACTCAGACTGCATTCGCACAATCAGATCTCCATAATACAGTGGGTCCTGATCAAATGGCCAGTAGTGATCACATTTCACCTGTGCACACACACACAAACACACACACACACACACACACACACACACACACACACACACACACACACACACACACACACACACACACAGAGTTTACTGTAAATATTGAGAACTGAAACTGTAGTTAAGATCCTTGTTAAAGCTCTAGTTAAGGTTCAGGTTAAGGTTCCAGTTGAGGTTCTAGTTAAACCTCTATTTGATGTTCTAGTTGAGGTTCTAGTTAAAGTTCTAGTTAAAGCTGTGGTTAAAGCTCTAGTTAAGGTTCTTGTTAAGGTTTTTGTCAGGGATCTTCTTCTCACCCGTCCTTTCTCCACACACTGTGTCACCATTATGATGTTGTGAACGTTCTGCTCCCACACCATCTTCCAGAAATCATCTTTAGTTCCAGGAAGTGGCCCCTGTGTGGCGATGTACTCACGCCTGAAATGATTTCCCTTCAACACACATCATACACACGTCATCACACAAATCACACACACCATCACAC
>NC_139587.1:29454697-29509697 GCF_946808225.1 Silurus aristotelis | reverse complement strand
CGGCTATCTCGCCGGAGAAACAAACCGGGAATTCTACCGGGCTCTCGGGGGGGCGTGGCGCAGCCGTGCTCACATGCGAGTTTATTCCGTGAGGAGCAGCAGTGAGATTCCGGGTAAAATCCGAAGCGGAGTTCGGCTGCCGAGCCATCGCAGTAGGGATTGCGGTAAGGCGATCCTGTTTTTTGGTTCCGGTCGGACCTTCTGTCAGGATACGGACCATGATTCGGAAGTATAAGTAGCTCTATCATGTTTATTGAGAGTATATGAGCCGGAAAGCTGGTATAATCCTCAGATCGGAGATAATCCACGGAAATGGAGTAATCCGTGGAACTTGAGTATTCAATTCAAATCAATTTATTTTTATTTGTATAGCGCTTTTAACAATGAGCATTGTCTCAAAGCAGCTTTACACAGTTAATGTGGTGATTAAAAGTGAATATGTTCTGAGTAATCCTCAGAACCAGCAGGGAATGCTGGCAGTCTCGGGTGAGTGATCCACGGAACCAGCGGGGAATGCTGCCGGTCTCGGGTGAGTGATCCACGGAAGTTGAGTAACTCTCAGAACCAGCGGGAAATGCTGGCAGTCTGTGACTAGGTCGGTGTCCGTAGCCATAAGGTAGGTCCGACGCTAGTGAGATGTGAACAGAAGCTTATATAGGGGATTTGGTAACGAGAGACACCTGTCGGGAGAGGCAGAGGGAGGCAGCGTGACAGCTGCCGAGGGGGGCATGGCAGGTGGATTCCTAACAGGACTGCAGTGTGTCAGCAGCACAATATTTACCTTCCTAAGGAGAAAACACTCGATCTGCCCTGATCTGAAGTCTTGAATACATCAGATCAACGCTATCAGCATTTTATATTACAGTGTACATTTAGCTTTATTTTTTTTATATATATTTGTTTACACAATGTTTCAATTATGTATTTATACACTATATTTTACCATTTTTCTTTTATTTAATTCTTGACTACATGTGTCTTGCTTTTTCTTTTTACTTTGTAAACATTTTTGTAATATTTTTATGCAGCCCACCTCCAATTGCTTTGGCGGTACAAATGTACAATTTTTGTCACACTTGTAAACACAGTTACAATGAAATTGAATTTAGAAACTAAACTTTTAGTTTTTGACAGATCTGCAATATAAAATATGAACTCTAAACTGATATTTGTGTGTGTGTGTGTGTGTGTGTGTGTGTGTGTGTGTGTGTGTGTGTGTGTGTGTGTGTGTGTGTGTGTGAGCTGACCTGTAGGCAGTGTTGGGTTTCAGAGGGCCGTCACAGAACACATTGTGGTGTGTGTCTGTGCTGAGTGTGTGTGTATGTTCACACTTTCCCCCGAGTGTGTCCATGCCAGAGCCTAGTGTGATGTTGAAGGTGTGTGTGGAGTGTCCAAGTCCGTCCTCACAGGTACTGGGGAAATATCCTGTCTGATACTCCTTTACACCAGTGCTGTTCATGTAATTCCTGTATGAGGGCAGAGGGTGGCGCTGCTCAGGCTGACCATCTTCACTCTCTACACACACACACACACACACACACACACACACACACACACACACACACACACACACACACACAGACACACACACAGTAGTGACATTACGTTTACTGTGTGTGTGTCTGTGTCTGTGTGTGTGTCTGTGTCTGTGTGTGTGTGTGTGTGTGTGTGTGTGTGTGTGTGTGTGTGTGTGTGTGTGTGTGTGTGTGTGTGTGCGTGCGTGTATACTGACTGTCAGACTCAGTTACGATGATGCTGAAGAACTGCACGGCTCCGTTCACGTCACTAAACCAACTGCAGTTAAAACTAAAGGAGATGGAGGATTTTGTGACGTGGACAGAGTTTTTACTGACCCGGACAGAGGGTGGTGGCATAGGGGGGCCTATACACACACACACAGACACAGACACACACACACACACACACACACACACACACACACACACACACACACACACTCAATAATTCAAACATGAACACAAACACAGTGTGTGTGTGTGTGTGTGTGTGTGTGTGTGTGTGTGTGTGTGTGTGTGTGTGAATGTGTGTTTGAATGTGTTTATGTAAGTGTGTTTATGTGTGAGTGTATTTGTAAGTGTGTGTGTGTGTGTGTTTGAATGTGTGTGTGTGTGTGTGTGTGTGTGTGTGTGTGTGTGTGTGTGTGTGTGTGTGTGTGTGTGTGTGTGTGTGTGAATGTGTGTTTAAATGTGTTTGTGTTAGTGTGTTTGTGTGAGTGTATTTGAAAATGTGTGTGTGTGTGTGGGTGTGTGTGTCTGAATGTGTGTGTTTTGAATGTGTTTGTGTGAGTGTGTGTCTGTGTGTGAGTGTGTTTGAGTGTGTTTGATCTTACGGTCGATCATGGTGCTGGTGATATGCTCGGCTGCTTCACTGCTCATGTTGTGTGAGCTGACGGTGATGGAGACTCTGTAGCGTTTGTGAGCTTCGAGGTGTGTGATATAGTAAAGTGTAGAGCTGCGCTGCATTGGTCTCGACTCCACCAAAACACCTGAGTCCTGACGAAAACACTGCAAACTGTAACCATCAAAGTCCGCCTGCGGGGGGCTCCAACTACACACAACAACTGAGGAGTTCAGCGGCCGACAGTGCAGACCTGAGACCTGCAGAGGCTCTGATACACACACATAAACAGATTATTACACACTCATACACCTACACACACACACACACACACACACACACACACACACACACACACACACACACACACACACACACAGTATTACTGACTGGTGCTGATGTGTGTGTAGACTTGCTGGCTGTACGTTGCGTGTCCTCTTTTGCTGCTAACGGTGCGGAGACGGAGTGTGTATTGGCGTCCCGGGTACAGACCCGTCAGTAGGCGTGTGAGTGACACTGTCCTTTGGTCCGCATTAATAACAGACCAAACGTCATCTGGATACCACTGAAGCTCAAAGTCATCATAATCTCCTCCATCTGGCCCCGCCCACTTCAGATGCACTGATGAGTTCCTGAGTTCCTCGTAAGAGATCGATGATGGAGGCTTAGGAACTGCATAAGGAGAGAATATCTCAGATACACACTTCCATAATTTGATGTTGCTGATGTTGATGTTGATGATGGTGTTGAGGTGGATGTTGATATGGATATGAATGTTGATGATGGTGTTGTGGTGGATGTTGATATGGATATGGATGTTGATGATGGTGTTGTGGTGGATGTTGATATGGATATGAATGTTGATGATGGTGTTGTGGTGGATGTTGATATGGATATGGATGTTGATGATGGTGTTGTGGTGGATGTTGATATGGATATGAATGTTGATGATGGTGTTGTGGTGGATGTTGATATGGATATGGATGTTGATGATGGTGTTGTGGTGGATGTTGATATGGATATGGATGTTGATGATGGTGTTGTGGTGGATGTTGATATGGATATGGATGTTGATGATGGTGTTGAGGGGGATGTTGATATGGATATGGATGTTGATAATGGTGTTGTGGTGGATGTTGATATGGATATGGATGTTGATGATGGTGTTGTGGTGGATGTTGAAATGGATATGAATGTTGATGATGGTGTTGTGGTGGATGTTGATATGGATATGGATGTTGATGATGGTGTTGTGGTGGATGTTGATATGGATATGGATGTTGATGATGGTGTTGTGGTGGATGTTGATATGGATATGGATGTTGATGATGGTGTTGAGGGGGATGTTGATATGGATATGAATGTTGATGATGGTGTTGTGGTGGATGTTGATATGGATATGAATGTTGATGATGGTGTTGTGGTGGATGTTGATATGGATATGGATGTTGATGATGGTGTTGAGGGGGATGTTGATATGGATATGAATGTTGATGATGGTGTTGTGGTGGATGTTGATATGGATATGGATGTTGATGATGGTGTTGTGGTGGATGTTGATATGGATATGAATGTTGATGATGGTGTTGAGGGGGATGTTGATATGGATATGGATGTTGATGATGGTGTTGTGGTGGATGTTGATATGGATATGGATGTTGATGATGGTGTTGTGGTGGATGTTGATATGGATATGGATGTTGATGATGGTGTTGTGGTGGATGTTGATATGGATATGAATGTTGATGATGGTGTTGTGGTGGATGTTGATATGGATATGAATGTTGATGATGGTGTTGTGGTGGATGTTGATATGGATATGGATGTTGATGATGGTGTTGTGGTGGATGTTGATATGGATATGGATGTTGATGATGGTGTTGTGGTGGATGTTGATATGGATATGGATGTTGATGATGGTGTTGTGGTGGATGTTGATATGGATATGGATGTTGATGATGGTGTTGTGGTGGATGTTGATATGGATATGAATGTTGATGATGGTGTTGAGGGGGATGTTGATATGGATATGGATGTTGATGATGGTGTTGTGGTGGATGTTGATATGGATATGGATGTTGATGATGGTGTTGAGGGGGATGTTGATATGGATATGGATGTTGATGATGGTGTTGTGGTGGATGTTGATATGGATATGGATGTTGATGATGGTGTTGTGGTGGATGTTGATATGGATATGGATGTTGATGATGGTGTTGAGGGGGATGTTGATATGGATATGGATGTTGATGATGGTGTTGTGGTGGATGTTGATATGGATATGGATGTTGATGATGGTGTTGTGGTGGATGTTGATATGGATATGGATGTTGATGTTGGTGTTGAGGGGGATGTTGATATGGATATGGATGTTGATGATGGTGTTGAGGGGGATGTTGATATGGATATGGATGTTGATGATGGTGTTGTGGTGGATGTTGATATGGATATGAATGTTGATGATGGTGTTGAGGGGGATGTTGATATGGATATGGATGTTGATGAGAGCGAGAGCGCCGCGCCGCCACAGAGTCTTCACGAGAGCGCCGCGCCGCCACAGAGTTTTCACGAGAGCGCCGCGCCGCCACAGAGTCTTCACGAGAGCGCCGCGCCGCCACAGAGTCTTCACGAGAGCGCCGCGCCGCCACAGAGTCTTTACGAGAGCGCCGCACCGCCACCTCCGGTCACAGAAGGCGAAGTGACTCCTCCGAGTCCCTCTCCAGACGACGCCACATCCCAGAGCCCCTTCCAAGGCGACATGCCCACGAAAAGCTCGGCTCCGCCTCAGGATCTCCAAGAGAGCTCCGCCCAGCTCCAGGTCCCTCCAGAGAGCTCCGCCCAGCTCCAGGTCCCTCCAGAGAGCTCCGCCCAGCTCCAGGTCCCTCCAGAGAGCTCCGCCCAGCTCCAGGTCCCTCCAGAGAGCTCCGCCCAGCTCCTGGCTCCTCCAGAGGGCACGACTCCGCTCCAGGCTCCTCCCGAGAGCTCGTCTCCGCCTCCGAGCGACCCTACGAGCTCGTCTCCGCTTCAGTGTCCCAAAGAGAGCTCCACTGATGTCGTGGACCTCCAGGCGAGCCCTTCTCTGCTCGTGGATCTCCAGGCAGGCTTCACCTCATTTCCAGGCTGCCCAGTAGACTCCGATCTGCTCCTAAGGGGTTTCCCTGTGCACTCACCCCGGCTCCAGGACTGCGAAAGGGAAGTTGAACCGCTGCCCCCGGGTTCCACCGACGGCGACGGCTCACCCCACAGTCCCGCAGAAGGCGACGGCTCGTCTCCAGCGCCCGCAGAAGGCGACGGCTCGTCTCCAGCGCCCGCAGAAGGCGACGGCTCGCCCCCGGGCTCCGCAGAAGGCGACGGCTCGCCCCCGGGCTACGCAGAAGGCGACGGCTCGCCCCCGGGCTCCGCAGAAGGCGACGGCTCGCCCCCGGGCTCCGCAGAAGGCGACGGCTCGCCCCCGGGCTCCGCAGAAGGCGACGGCTCGCCCCCGGGCTCCGCAGAAGGCGACGGCTCGCCCCCGGGTCCTCTTCAGGGCGAAGGATCGCATCCAGGCTTTACGCAGGGCGAAGGATCGCATCCAGGCTTTACGCAGGGCGAAGGATCGCATCCAGGCTTTACGCAGGGCGAAGGATCGCATCCAAGCTCCACGCAGGGCGAAGGATCGCATCCAAGCTCCACAGAGGGCGACGTCTCGCCCCCAGGTCCTCTTCAGGACGACGGATCGCCCACAGGATCCCCGCA
Source organism: Silurus aristotelis (assembly GCF_946808225.1). Taxonomy (NCBI): domain Eukaryota; kingdom Metazoa; phylum Chordata; class Actinopteri; order Siluriformes; family Siluridae; genus Silurus; species Silurus aristotelis. Next base: position 29,503,604 of record NC_139587.1, on the reverse strand, counting down.
TGGCGACGTCGGTCCTCCAGGTCCCTCTGACGGCGACGGCGGTCCTCCAGGTCCCTCTGACGGCGACGTCGGTCCTCCAGGTCCCTCTGACGGCGACGTCGGTCCTCCAGGTCCCTCAGAGGGTGGTACGACGTTCCTGGTCTCCGCCCGGGACGTCCTCCACTCCCCGGTCATTGTCATGGTTGGCGTCCAGTTCCGGTTCCCCGCCATGGAGATCACTCCGGCTTCAATCCCCGCCAGGGGCTTTACTCAGCCTCCCGTCAGCACCGAGGGCGTGGCTCCGTTCCGGATCCTCCTGCAAGGTGTTGTTCCATGCCGGCTTTCCGCAGAGGATGTTCACCAGGCCTCCGTTGCTCCCAGGCGTCTAAGGAGGCCTTCCTCGGAGTGCCCTGGCCCGCCTGGCATAGGTGGGTTTTGGGGCGTCAGGTGTCGCCCCTGGATGGGGGGGTACTGTCAGGGATTCACCCTGCCACGCCCCCCTCTGTAGCTGTCAGGGATTCACCCTGCCACGCCCCCGTCTGTAGCTGTCAGAGATCCACCCTGCCACGCCCCCCTCGATAGCAGTCACGCTGCTTCCCAAGATTACCGACAGCTGTGGCTCATGAAAGATCAGACTACATAAACTCACGTTCTTGAGTCACAGGCTGTCGGTCGTTGTATTGTCATGCAGGTAAATCGCGTAGCTGCTCAAACGCCGGGATTCACCGCTGGCTATTTCTCCGAACTCCATTTCCTTATTGAAGTACTCATTGCCGAAAGCTTTACTTGCATTGGGATTAGGCGTTTGACATTCGCGCTCATAGTGGATACTTCGTTACGAGCGGATGTCTGGGTTTGCTTTTGTTTTCATTGGTGTATGAGTGTTTTGTTTTTTGCACCTCAATAAAGAACATGATTGGACTTTATCTGCTTCCGCGTCTGCAGCCTGACAATGATGGTGTTGTGGTGGATGTTGATATGGATATGGATGTTGATGATGGTGTTGTGGTGGATGTTGATATGGATATGGATGTTGGTGATGGTGTTGTGGTGGATGTTGATATGGATATGGATGTTGATGATGGTGTTGAGGGGGATGTTGATATGGATATGGATGTTGATGATGGTGTTGAGGGGGATGTTGATATGGATATGGATGTTGATGATGGTGTTGTGGTGGATGTTGATATGGATATGGATGTTGATGATGGTGTTGTGGTGGATGTTGATATGGATATGAATGTTGATGATGGTGTTGATGGGGATGTTGATATGGATATGGATGTTGATGATGGTGTTGAGGGGGATGTTGATATGGATATGGATGTTGATGATGGTGTTGTGGTGGATGTTGATATGGATATGGATGTTGATGATGGTGTTGAGGTAGATGTTGATATGGATATGGATGTTGATGGTGTTGAGGGGGATGTTGATATGGATGTTGATGATGGTGTTGAGGGGGATGTTGATATGGATATGGATGTTGATGATGGTGTTGTGGTGGATGTTGATATGGATATGGATGTTGATGATGGTGTTGTGGTGGATGTTGATATGGATAAGGATGTTGATGATGGTGTTGTGGTGGATGTTGATATGGATATGGATGTTAATTATGGTGTTGAGGTAGATGTTGATATGGATATGGATGTTGATGATGGTGTTGAGGTGGATGTTGATATGGATATGGATGTTGATGATGGTGTTGAGGGGGATGTTGATATGGATATGAATGTTGATGATGGTGTTGTGGTGGATGTTGATATGGATATGGATGTTGATGATGGTGTTGTGGTGGATGTTGATATGGATATGAATGTTGATGATGGTGTTGTGGTGGATGTTGATATGGATATGGATGTTGATGATGGTGTTGTGGTGGATGTTGATATGGATATGGATGTTGATGATGGTGTTGTGGTGGATGTTGATATGGATATGGATGTTAATTATGGTGTTGAGGTAGATGTTGATATGGATATGGATGTTGATGATGGTGTTGAGGTGGATGTTGATATGGATATGGATGTTGATGATGGTGTTGTGGTGGATGTTGATATGGATATGGATGTTAATTATGGTGTTGAGGTAGATGTTGATATGGATATGGATGTTGATGATGGTGTTGAGTTGGATGTTGATATGGATATGGATGTTGATGATGGTGGTGATAAGGTGTTGGTGGTGTGAATGTGGATGTTACTGATGTTGACGATGATGGTGATGGTGTTGATAGTGTTAATGCTGAAGTTGATGTTGATGTTGATAGTGTTGATTTTGAGGTAAATGTTGATGTGTATCTTAATGATGGTGTTAATGTTAAAGTTGATGTGTATTTGAATGCTAATGTGAATGTGAATGTTAATGTTAATGATAGTGTTGGATCAAGTCAAGTCAAGAAGCTTTTATTGCCATTTCAACCATATATAACTGATGCAGTACACATTGAAATGAAACAACGTTCTTCCAGAACCCTGGTGCTACATACAACAATCTTCTTTATCTCCCATACCACCCTGTCCTCTACATCTGCCTCTTTCACACCAACTGTCCGCATGTCTTCCCTCTCCACATCCATGAACCTCCTCCTTGGCCTTCCTCTTTTCCCCCTTCCTGGTGGCTCCACCCTCAGCATTCCCCATGTCCCTCCTCTGCACATGTCCAAACCATCTCAATCTTACCTCCCTCACCTTGTCACTAAAACGTCCAACATGCGCTGTCCCTCTAATAAACTCTTTTCTAATTTTGTCCATCCTTGTCACTCCCAACAAAAACCTTAACATCTTCAGCTCTGCTACCTCCAGCTCCGCCTCCCGCCTTTTACTCAATGCCACTGTCTCTAATCCATACAACATCTCATGTCTTACCACAGTCCTACAAACTTTCCCTTTCATTCTTGCAGATACCCTACTATCACAAATCACTCCTGCTATCACTCTTCTCCACCCACTCCACCCTGCCTGCACTCTTTTCTTTACTTCTCTAACACAACTCCATTACTTTGCACTGTTGACCCCAGGTACCTGAACTCCACCACCTTCTCCACCTCTCCTCCCTGCAACTCTGTCTTACTCCTACTGACTTTCATTCCCCTTTTTTCCAGCGTGTACCTCCACCTTTCCAGGCTCTTCTCAACCTGCTCCCTACTCTCACCACAAATCACAATATCATCTGCAAACATCATAGTCCAGAGAGACTCCTGTCTGACCTCGTCCGTCAACCTGTCCATCACCACTGCAAACAGGAAAGGGCTCAGAGCCGATCCTTGATGCAGTCCAACCTTCACCTTGAACCAGTCTGTCGTTCCTACTGCACACTTCACTGCTGTCACACTGTCCTCATACATGTCCTGCACCACCCTCACATACTTCTCTGACACACCAGACTTCCTCATACAATACCACAACTCCTCTCTCTGCACCCTGTCATATGCTTTCTCTAAATCCAGAAATACACAATGCAATTCCTTCTGTCCTTCTCTATACTTCTTCATCAACATTCTCAAAGCAAATAAGGCCTCTGTGGTGCTCTTCCTTGGCATGCTGCTGCATCTCTTTGTACTCCTGTCTACTTTTCTCATCACTCTGTCGATCCCACTTCTGTTTTGCCAACCTCTTTCCTCTTATGCTCTCCTGCACTTCCTCATTCCACCACCATGTCTCTTTGTCTTCCTTTCTATGTCCAGATGTAACACCAAGTACCTTTCTAGCTGTCTCCCTCATCACTCCAAAACTATCCTACAGACCAAAATCCGATGCTGTCTAGCTACACTGTCCCCCGCCAACACCTTACAGTCTCCAATCTCCTTCAGGTTGCATCTCCTACACAGAACATAATCCACCTGTGTGCACCTTCCTCCACTTTTATTGGTCACCCTATGATCCTCCTTCTTCTTAAAATACGTGTTCACCACTGCCATTACCATCCTTTTAGCAAAATCTACCACCATCTGCCCTTCCACATTCCTCTCCTTAGGACCACACCTACCCATCTCCTCCTCATCACCTCTGTTTCCTTCACCTACATGCCCATTAAAGTCTGCCCCAATCACCAATCTTTCATTCCTACGTTCACCTTCTACCACTTCATCTAACTCACTCCAGAATCTTTGCTTCTCCTCCATCTCACAACCCACTTGTGGAGCATAAACACTGATGACATTTATCATCATCCCTTCACCTTCCAGCTTCACGTTCATCACCCTATCAGAAACTCTCTTCACCTCCACTACACTCTTACTGTAGTCCTCCTTCAGTATCACCCCTACACCATTTCTCTTTTCAGCCACACCATGATAGAACAGTTTAAACACCTCCAATGTTCCTGCTCTTACTCCCTTTCCACTTGGTCTCCTGAACACACAACATCTCTACCTTTCTCCTCTCCATCAAATCAGCTCCCTCTCTCCCTTTACCCGTCATAGTACCAACATTTAAAGTACCAACCCGAACCTCCACTCTCCTCCACTTCTCCTCCACTTCTCCTTTCCCTGCTGTTTCTGTAGACGTCTTCCTCCTCTCCTTTTCCTCCTTCGGAGGATCTGGATGTGGATGTGGATGTTAATGTAGATGTTGATGTGGACTTTAATGTTGATGATGACAATGATGTGGATGATGTTGATGTTGGTGTTGATGTGGAGTTTAATGTTGATCATGTTAATGATGTGGAAGTGGATTTTGATGTTGATGTTCTCACCAGTTCTGGCCATGCCGGTAGCCATGTTGGAAAGGTTAGCGCTGTGTGTGGTGATGTTGGTGATATAGAGACGTCCAGGTACCAGGTGACTGAACTCCAGCTGGGTGATGTCAGAGGTCAGATGTCGCACGGCATGCTGGGATTGATTTAGGTCATACAGAGTGACTGTGTATCCACTCACTTCACCTGTAGCAGGTTTCCAGCTCACATACAACGTGTCTGTCCTGTTCCTGCTCTCCACACACACTGACGACACAGTCGCCGGCACTGCACACACACACACACACACACACACACACACACACACACACACACACACACACACACAAACACAAACAAAGGTAGTGTAAAATAATATAGGTGTAAGGGCTGTGTGTATATGTGTGTGTGTGTGTGTGTGTGTGTGTGTGTGTGTGTGTGTGTGTGTGGTTGGGCGGGGGATTGAGACCTGTGCGGACGTGGATAGAGTTTTTGTTGCTGAGTTCTGCACTTTTAGTTAGAACTGTGGCTCTGTACTGAGTTCCAGGTCTGAGGTGAGAGATGGAGCAGCTCATCATGTTTGCTCCTCCACTGCACTGCTGCAAAGAGCCATTACCTGTGTCCAGGTAAACCAAAACACTGTCCAAATCCCCTACGGCCCGAGACCAGCCAAGAGACAGGGCTGAGGATGAGCTGCTCAGGACACACAGATCAGTGACTGGTGCCGGGACTGCAGGACAACAGCAGAATTAATCACACACTGCTCACACAGTCAAATCTCACTTTTTATTTTATTATAGGAGAATACATTTCTGTTAGCACTCCTAATACTACCAATAATAATACTAATAATAATAATAATTACTCACGTGTGCGTGTGTGTGTAACAGTCACTCTGCTCTGTATCCCACCGCTCAGCGTGTGTATGAGGATACTATATTTCCTGCCTGGTGTGAGCTGTGTGAACTCATGCTGCAGTGAGACAGGTGGAAGTGTGATGTTCCTCAACACTGACCCTATGTCATCCTTGAGCAATACACTAAACCCATCACATACACCTCTTCCTGCAGACCATCTCACATTCACACTGTTCAGACTCACACCACTGTCCACCTGCACTAAAGCCACCGGGGACGGCACTTAAACCAAGAGAGAGACAGAAAGAAAAAAGATAGTAAGTAATGTGTGTGTGTGTGTGTGTGTGTGTGTGTGTGTGTGTGTGTGTGTGTGTGTGTGTGTGTGTGTGCGTGTGTGTGTGTGGTAATGTGTGTGTTTGTGTGTTTTTGTGTGTGTGTGTGGTTATGTGTGTGTGTGTGTGTGTGTGTGTTTGTTTGTGTGTGGTAATGTGTGTGTTTGTTTGTGTGTGTGTGTGTATGTGTGTGGGTTGTGTGTATGTTTGTGTGTGTGTGTGGTAATGTGTGTCTTTGTGTGTGTGTGGTAATGTATGTGTTGTGTGATTGTTTGTGTGTGTGTGTGTGTGTGTGTGTGTGTGTGTGTGTGTGTGTGTGTATACCTGTACGTGCTGTAACAGTATTGTTGTTGTGTAGACTCCCGCTAATAGACTGCACTAGGATGCTGTATTTTACTCCAGGCTGTAATGAGCTAAAGGTGATGTAATTGATGTGTTTAGGGGTGGGGCGTTTCTCCATGACTCCATCTGGACCAATCAGAAACACACAATAACTGTCTACATCACCCTGAGATGGGGTCCAGCTCACATGCAGGCCTGAGGTCTCCTCTGCATTGCTGACATGGATGTTGTTCACTTTACTCGGAACTAAGGAAAAGATTCAAAACACATCATCATCATCATAAATATTAAAATAAGAACATCTTATGAAGAAAGAAATGAGGAGACAGCATGACAGTAAAACAGAGATGCAGAGTGACAGAGAGACTGATGTTGTAGACAAGGTACCTGTCCTCCCTTCAATGAAGCGTGTGCTGAGATTAGGACCACTGAAGGAAGACACAATGATCTTATAAAGGCGTCCAGGCGTAAGCAGTGAGAGGACATGCTGAGTTGTACTGCTGCTCAGAGTGACTGGGTGAAACACTTTCATATCATTAAACACAATCTGAACCTCATAGTGATCCACATCTCCTACAGCTGATGTCCACACCACGCCTAGTTCCTGTGTCCCCTGAGACAACAATTTCAGGTTACGCACACCACCAGGAACTGAGAGAGAGACAGATAGGGAGAGAAAGAGAGAGAGAGAGAGAGAGAGAGAGAGAGAGAGAGAGAGAGAGAGAGAGAGAGAGAGAGAGAGAGAGAGAGAGATTTTTGGACACGGTTTTGGTTTTCAACTAAAACCTTATCTCAGCTGCTGTCCTAACTGTTAATCCCTTGATGTTTATCTAGATCAAATAAAGTAAATGTTACTGAAACAAGGTCATGCATCATAGACCCTTTTTAGTCCTAACCCTAACCCTAACCCTAACCCTAGTAGACCAGTAAAATCTGGGAACTGCTTGTCAAGAGCTAGCACATTTCCTGTATTCTCTACTTTCCACCGGCTCCGTTTTTCTTCTATGTCTTCTTTTGGAAGAACACTTTATTCAATGGTTTAAAGTGAGTGGACGCCATTCAGATCAAAACTACTAACACACACTAGTAACCACATTAAGGTATGTAATTACCCATTCAGTGTGTGAAGTGTGACATGTTTAGTAAGTCTTTCTCCTTCGCTAGCGATAATTTTATTTGTGTTAGTTAGTTTGCTCTTTAATGGAGAAGATCCTAGCATTAGAGGAGCATCCAGAGTATAGAGAGAATTCGTGAATGCAAGAGCAGTCCAGGTTCTGCAGGGGAAGTCTGGATGCCCTAGGTGGAGTTCACATTTCCCCGACTCCGGCATTAGAGCCCTCGCAGTGGGGCGAGTGGGTGAGGACTCGGCAGCACACTCACAAAGCCAAAGCTAACGCTAAGCACGGGAGTACCATTCTTTTCTGCTTCACGTGTCCAACAGGTTTGCTCTTCTCAGTGAAGCACCCACTGAGAAACCTGAAAGAGCTCTGGTTATAGGAGACTATATTCTAATGCACGTGAAATTAGCGAGACCTTTAGGGGCACCAGCAGCACAGGTCAGGTGTATACCGGGAGCCAGAGTGAAAGACATAGCAGCTCAGCTAAGGTTTTTAGCAAAGCACAAGTTCTCTAAGAAAGTTTTTTTTACACAGGAGCTAATGATATACGCCTTTGACAGTAAGAGGTTACTAAGAGTAATATTATAGAGTTGTATACAATATATACGATATACGAGCAGGAGATGTTCAATGCTGTAATATGCTCTGGCCCCATTCCAATGCGGTGTGGCGATGTAGCCCACAGCAGGTTATGGTCACTGAACTGCTGGATGTCCGAGTGGTGCTCCAAAAACAATGTGGGCTTCATAGATAATTGGACCAATTTTGACCAGTGACTGTCCAGAGCCAAGGCCAGGGAGCAGACAGACAGGCTAAACCGACTGTCTGCTAGCTGTTTGTCACTCAGAGTCGAACCACCATATTGAGACTGTGTCTGTTCCCTAAACGAAAAAACAAACTGTAGACATTTTCAGAAAGTCTGTTTAAGTAACCTGATTAACAGTAATTAACAGTAAATTAAATAGGACTGAACACACAACAGCACCTCTGATCTAAAGATAGGATTGTTTAATATTAGATTTCTCACATCAAATGTGCTTACTATAAAACTAAATATTACCAACCAGAAGTTTCATATAATGTGTTTGACAGAAACATGGATTAAACCGAATGAATATGTCGCATTAAATGAAGCGAGTCCTCCTTGGTATAGTTTTATACATCAGCCCTGTCTAAATGGCAGAGGAGGCGGAGTCGCAGCTATTTATAATAATAATCTAAGCGCCACACAAAAAACTAAACACAAATGTAAAACATTTGAAGTTCCTTACACAAACATAAAATATTCAGTGTCCAAAAGCAGGTTCAGTCAGTCAATTCCACTAATTATTATTTATAGACCCCCAGGGGCCCGACTCTGATTTTATAGTAGAATTTGCAGATTTCGTCACAAATTTAGCTCCTTCTTTACACAAAGCATTAATTGTTGGTGACTTTAATATAAATTTTTTGTTTCAGCGTGTACGGCTGTCAAAGACCTTGGGGTGATTATTGACTCGAGTCTTTCCTTTGAGGCTCACGTGAATAATATTACCAGGATCGCCTTCTTTCACCTTAGAAATATTGCTAATATTTGAAATATGATGTCGTTACAGAATGCAGAAAAACTAGTTCATGCTTTTGTTACTTCTAGATTAGACTACTGTAACGCTTTACTGTCTGGGTGTTGGAGTAAGTGCAGAAATAAGCTTCAGTTAGTTCAGAATGCAGCAGCAAGAGTCCTCACTAGATCTAGAAAATATGATCACATCAGCCCTGTTTTAATCATCTACACTGCTCCCAATTACATCTCACACTGATTATAAAATACTACTACTGACGTATAAAGCACTTAACGCTCTCATGCCGCAGTATCTGAGTGAACTTCTGTACCAGGATGATCCTCCACGCCTACTTAGATTAAAAGGTGCAGGCTATCTGTTACCTCAAATAATGAAGACTACAGCAGGGGGCAGATTTTTCTCTTATAAACCCCACAGTTATGGAACAGCCTCCCAATCAGTGTTCAGGACTCAGACACACACAGTCTCAGTGTTCAAGTCGAGGCTGAACACACATTTATTTAGTGGAGTGTTTAGTCAGTAGGTGTTTGTGAGGTAAAGGAGCAGATCTGGAGGGATCATGGATATGGAGTGTTTGGTGAACTGGGATATTTGTACGCTGTCGTCTCCTCACTCTCACACGCTCACTCAGGTTTGTTGACAGTGGTGTGGTGGGTCGTCTCTTATCCCAGAGATCCCTCATGTCTGTGTTTCCTCCTGGTTCTCCCTTGTAGTTATGCTGCCATAGCGAGTCTTGCCGGAGTCCAAACTGCACAGTGACATTAACTTTCATACAACAATAGGGACACTTAATAATCCATATCCTTCTCTTCCTGTCACCCTCTTCTCTCTCTCTCTCTCTTTCTCTCTCTCTCTCGCTCTCGCTCTCTCTCTTCTCTCTCTCTCTCTCTCTCTCTCTCTCTCTCTCTCTCTCTCTCTCTGTCTCTCTCTCTCTCTCAGTCAAGTTTAACATGCTCCTGAGGCTCCTGTGACCACTGTTCCTGCCCCTCTCCCCTCCGTAGATCTTCCCACTTCGTCCAGGCCTGCGTCTGGATAGTGTTCTCTTCGAATGGAGGCCACTCGGTGCAGCTTGGGACGGTTTCTCATCAACGCCTTGGGTAGTTCCATGAAATTCCGGAGTAAGAACAGGCGCTTTAAGGATGGATTAGACTGTAGTTAATGTCAACAGTCTCCTACACTGACTCAGGACTACTTTTCGCTTCTGATCATCATCATTGCACCCCGCAACATCGGATATCTATCATTCTAGATTCAGTTGGAATTAATCAGAATGTTATTGGACCCACTCATAGTGGAGACACACTCTTGATTTGTTATTAACATTTGGATTAAAAATAAAAATAAAAATTCATAATTCCACAGTCTAAAGTTATTTCAGATCATTATCTCATCTCTTTGAAAATCTGCCTTAGTCATTGCATTACTACCTCAGCACGTTACCGTGTTAAACACATTCACGTCAACTACAACTGCACGTTTTTTCAATAATCTTCCGGAACTGTCAACATTAAACAGATCTCCGTCTGACCCCGCAGAGCTCAACTGGGCCACTGAATACCTAGAATCAACGTTCCGTTACACTCTAGATGATAGAGCTCCCCTTAAAACCAAAATGATCAGGGGTTAAAAGTCAGCACAGTGGTATAATGATCATATGCGCACCTTAAAACAGACCACTCAGAAATTAGAACGTAAATGGCGTCAAACAAAATTAACAGTATTTCAAATAGCATGGAAGGAGAATCTCCTGAGTTCTAGAAAATCTCTTAGTGCTGCTGATCAGCATATTTCTCCTCCCTCATAGAAAATAACGAGCAGAATCCTAGATTTTTATTCAGCATGGTATCAAAATGAACAGGAAATAAAAGCACTGCACTCACATGCACACCATCAATAGGTAGTAATGATTTACATTACAACATCATTACAACCAACCATAAATATCTGCCATATTCCATCCAAAAACCTGCTGCAGTTGACCCCAGTTCTGTGCGTGTGTGTGTGTGTGTGTGTGTGTGTGTGTGTGTGTGTGTGTGTGTTTGAGTTTGCTTGCTTGTGGGTGCATGTGTGTGTGTGTGCGTGCATGTGTGCGTGCATGTGTGTGTGAAGGTGTGAAGGTGTGTGTGTGTGTGTGTGTGTGTGTGTGTGTGTGTGTGTGTGTGTGTGTGTGTGTGTGTGTGATTACTCACGTGTTCTCCCATGAGTGGACACACTGGCCTCATACTTGCCACTGAAAGTGTTGATAATGACAGTATAGAGTCGTCCTGGGATGAGGTCGTTGAACACACACATCTCCTGGGACTGTGGGACCGTACTGTTGTGGTGAATCATGTTATTGTGTTTAATAATAATCTGGTAAAAGTCAAAATCTCCAGCAGGACGTCGCCAGTACACCTTCAAAGAGTCATCACGTGCCATATGTGTAACACATGGAGTCAGTACAGGAGATGGCTCTGACACACACACACACACACACACACACACACACACACACACACACACACACACACACACACATCAATATTCCACTGTGCTCATTGTTTCACTTTGTGTGTGTGTGTGTGTGTGTGTGTGTGTGTGTGTGTGTGTGTGTGTGTGTGTGTGTTTGTGTGTATACTTACGTGTTCTCTCCTGCACCACTGTGGAGTTGGTATACACACCACTGTGTGTGCTGACACTAATGTTGTACAAGCGGCCAGACACCAGAGAGTTGAACACACACTCAGAGCTGGACTTGGGCACGGTGTGTGTGTGTATTATGTTGCCATGGTGACTGAGTGTGACAGTGTACTTCTCCACTTCCCCTTGCGCTGGTCTCCACCACACACTGAGAAAATCCGGCCGACCATTATTACTGACCGAGACTCCGTCCACTGCTGCAGGCACTGCCAATCATATAAAGACGATTTTGCAAGAGGAGGGAATACAATATTGTTAAACGGTCCAATTGGCCTGATTGTTCTGAATTTTGCTGATTGGCTGAGGGCTTTATGATGTGTTTTGATTGAGGTGAAGGTTGTTACCTGTGCACCCCTCAGATACCCTCTGTTTAGAGGACACCCCATTCTTCATACTGATAATGACCACCCTGTAGGGGCTTCCACTCTTCAGCATGTGGAACGTATGTGATATCTGCTGTGATGTCACGCTTTCATTTCTAATCACAATGCTGTTCTGGATAAGCAGCAAGCGGTACAAATCAACATCTCCTTCAGCTTTATTCCAGCTCACATGCAAAGAATCAGTGGTACCCTCATTATGGACTGTCAGATGTGTGACACTGGCTGGAACTGAACACACACATTTACATTTATGGCATTTAGCGAAAAGACACACACACATACATCAAAGAATTACTGTAATAGGTGTAGTGCAGATGCTGTTTGGTTTAAAGGTTTTAAATTGCTTGGAAACAGTTCCCTAATTTCTCATTTCAATTCCTTATGTCCGTGTTTTATTTAGCCTTTTTTTTAATGCTCAATCACCAGGTCCTAGTTTTATAATTCTTGCATCAGTTCTCGGGTCTTTGCTCTAATTCCTTACTCTTTTTTTTTGCCATCATTTTGATTCTGATTAATGATTTTTTTTAAAAAAAAACTCTTACTAGTGTTGGTAATAATGGAGGTGGAGCTGTTCAGGTCTCTGCTGTGTGTTACCACGGTGATATTATACATCTTTCCAGGTGTGAGGCCATAAAAGCTACATTCATTTATCTCTTTGCTTAGTGTCTGAACTTTATTTACTCGTCCTCCCACATCTGCCAGATTGACAGAATATTTCTCCAACTCTCCCAGTGGGGGGCGCCACTGAATATACACCGAAGACTCATTACTAGGAAGGACAAGAAGCTTCTGGACATGCCCAGGGGCTGAAAAAGAGACAGAGATAAAGAGGGAGGTGTTTATAAACATTGTTGTTCATTTTGAGAAAAATGTATGATTATTTAGCAATATTTATCAATGTGATTATTTAACACTAGTAGCTATAAGATAAAATGTTCCGGTTCAGAAATAATTAGGCATCCAATGACCACAAAAAAGTGTAATTTAGTGCTTATACACACCAAGTCTTGCTTGGCAGGATTGTGTGTTGGTGAGAAAACCGCTAAACACCGTGATTTTTGCACTGTACAAACTCCCAGGGAGAAGAGTTCTGCTGGTGAACTGAAACTCTTTTGCTGATTTGTCTACTTCATTGTTCTCTAGCACAAATAAGGCATTAGACAGCTGCACTTTGTAAAAATCCCTCTGTCCTTCAACGGGGGACCAGCACAGCCTCAGAGAGACAGGGTCACCCAGAGGCTTTAAAGTACACCACATCGGCCTTGCAGGAACTGAAGAGCAAGACCAAGACAGAGCAATCATTCAGAACACTGAAGCAAATCGCTGTAGGTTTTAGTAAATTCTATCCTTGTTGGCTGTTATGTCAGCAGTGGGTGTGGCTTGCACTAACCTGTTCTCCCTGCAGCTTGAGCCTCATTGGTGAGTTCCCCACTCTTAGTCCTCACTGACACCTGATAGGCTTGCCCAGGAATCAGACCCCTGAAGAGCCAATAGGACATATTGGGGAGGAGCACAGCTTCCTGTTCAGTAGAGGATGAAGGGGACATTAAAGATATTAAGTATTCATCCACTTCTCCTTTTGCAGGAGTCCAGGAGGTGTTTAATGAGTTCACACTGCCACCATTCTCCACTTGTAGCTCAGTTACCGGGGCAGGAACTGCAAAAACAACACAAACATTTATATTACAAAAGAATAAATGAGTTATTAAATTATTAAATATATAAAATGCAAAATGAGCACATAGCAAGAACAAAGATGCAAATCAATGATTCCCCTTTAATGCCATTGTAATCAATCAGACCTCAGTTTCAGTGAACCAATTAAACTGTAACCATTCAGGCAACACTTTCTGCTTTCTTATCACACGGTAAACAATCATGTCATAGTTGCCACCCCTAATGCCTCTGTAACCAATCAGACAGCAGTTCCTGTAGCAATTCCTCTCCACTGCTTCTCTTTCTCTCCCCATCCCGAGACACCCTGAGGTTCCTCCAGCTTCAGTCACCTCCCACCTCGTGATGATTACGGACCTTTTGAAGAAGTAGATGCCGAACTCGCAAACATCCTGAACCATCTTGAGACGTACCAGTGCCATTTGGATCCCGCTACATGTGTGGTTTTGACATTGGACCTCCTGGAGTGTTTAAAGGCTCTGGCATGGAGAAGCTGATGCTGGATCTGTGATGATCACAAATGCTGAGCTCATAAAACTAGGAGCTACTGATCATATAGACTGTATAAGACTGCAGAAAGAACATCACTTATAATCTTATACTCCAGTGCTCATGTTAGTTCTCACTCTCCAGTGTTCTGTATTGTTGAAAGATTTATAATCAAACTCTTGATGTCACCCATATGAGAATGGGTTCCCCTTTTGAGTCTGGTTCCTCTCAAGGTTTCTTCCTCATAACATCTAGGGGAGTTTTTCCTTGCCACAGTCGCCACGGCTGCTCATCAGAGATAAACACACACCTTCACCTTCACTGTTGTTTTCTGTAAAGCTGCTTTGAGACAATGTCTGTTGTGAAAAGCGCAATAGAAATAAACTTGACTTGACTTGACTTGACTTCCTGCCACCAATGTGACTAAAATGAAATGACAGCAGTAAGAATTAAAAAAAAAAAATTCAACTTTTTTCAGTATTGTCTTAAATTTAGTGAGTTGTTAAAAAATTTGTAAATGTGTAAAATGCAACAAAACATTTCAGTATAAAAGTGTTGTACAAACCTGATTCCAAAAAAGTTAGGACACTGTAAAAATTGTGAATAAAAACAGAATGCAATTTTAAATTTCAATATTTTATTTAGAATACAACACATAGATGACATATCAAATGTTTAAAATGAGAAAATGTATTATTTAAATGTATTATAAGTTGAATTTAAATTTCATGGCATCTTCACATCTCAAAAAAGTTGGGACAAGGCCATGTTTACCACTGTGTGGCGTCCCCTCTTCTTTTTATAAGAGTTTGCAAACATCTGGGGACTGAGGAGACAAGTTTTTCAAGTTTAGGAATAGGAATGTTCTCCCATTCTTGTTTAATACAGGCTTCTAGTTGCTCAACTGTCTCAGGTCTTCTTTGTCGCATCTTCCTCTATAATGCGCCAAATGTTTTCTATGGGTGAAAGATCTGGACTGCAGGCTGGCCATTTTATCAGAGATGCAGGCTTCTGAACTGAGCGCTGATAACAACTTGAGTTGTCCTGATCCTCTTTAGTCCGGATGCCGTGGCCCTGAGAAAACGCCTGAGCTTCTGGATCATGTTTAGATACGGCTTCTTTTTTGACCTATAGAGTTTTAGCCGGCGGCGGCGAATGACACGGTGGATTGTGATCACCAACAATGTTTTCTGGAAGTATTCCTGAGCCCATGTTGTGATTTCCATTACAGCAGCATTCCTGTATGTGATGCAGTGGCATCTAAGGGCCCGAAGATCACGAGCATCCAGTATGGTTTTCTGGCCTTCACCCTTACGCTCAGAGATTGTTCCAGATTCTCTGAATCTTTGGATGATATGATGAACTGTAGATGATGAGAACTTCAAACTCTTTGCAGTTTTTCTCTGAGAAACTCTCTGATGTTGCTCCACTATTTATCACCGCAGCATTGGGGGAATTGGTGATCCTCTGCCCATCTTGACTTCTGAGAGACACTGCCACTCTGAGAGACTCTTTTTATACCCAATCATGTTGCCAATTGATCTAATAAGTTGCAAATTGGTCCTCCAGCTGTTCCTTATATGTACATTTAACTTTTCCGGCCTCTTATTGCTGCCTGTCCCAACTTATTTGGAATGTGTTGCTCTCATGAAATCCAAAATGAGACAATATTTGGCATGACATTTCAAAATGTCTCACTTTCAACATTTGATATGTTTCTATATTCTATTGTGAATAAAATATGAGTTTATGAGATTTGTAAATTATTGCATTTCTTTTTTTTTACAATTTGTACAGAGTCCCATTTTGGATCCAAACATGTTATCGAATTACAGACCCATTTCAAATCTTCCATTTACGTCTAAGATTTTAGAAAAGATTGTCTCTGTCCAGTTCTGTTCCCACTTTCAAGAGAACAATATCTTTGAAGAGTTTCAGTCAGGTTTTAGGCCCCATCATAGCACAGAAACTGCTCTAGTTAAAATCACTAACGACCTGTTTTTAGCTTCAGACCAAGGCTACATCTCCCTATTAGTTTTACTAGATCTTAGTGCTGCGTTCGACACTATAGACCATGATCTCCTCCTAGATCGCTAACAAAATTATATTGGTATTCAGGGACAGGCATTAAACTGGTTTAAATCCTACCTGTCTGATCGGTAACAGTTTGTAGACTTAAATGGAGAGATATCCAGGTTAATGCTAGTAAATTATGGCGTTCCACAAGATTCAGTTCTAGGACCCCTGCTTTTCACAATATACATGCTTCCCTTAGGAAATATTATTAGAAGGTATGGAATTAGCTTCCACTGTTATGCTGATGATACCCAGCTATATATCTCATCAAAATCAGGCGATACGCTCAATTAGCTCGCATAACTGAGTGTGTTAAAGAAATAAAAGACTGGATGACTCATAACTTTCTACTATTAAATTCTGATAAGACGGAGATTTTGCTCATCGGCCCAAAAACCAGTACACAGAAGCTCCAGCATTTCAACCTGCATTTAGCGGGATGTTCTGTAACCACTAGTTCAACAGTAAAAGACCTGGGAGTTATTTTAGATAGCAACTAGTCTTTCAACAATCATGTCAACCAAGTTACAAAAACAGCTTCTCCCACCTTAGAAATATTTCTAAGCTAAGAAACATGTTATCTATATCTGATGCAGAGAAGCTCGTCCATGCGTGACCTCCAGAATAGACTACTGTAATGCATTACTAGTTGGAGGTCCTGCATCATTAATAAACAAGTCAAGTCAAGTCAAGTTTATTTGTATAGCACTTTTCACAACAGACATTGTCTCAAAGCAGCTTTACAGAAATCAACAGTGAAGGTGAATGGTGTGTATTTATCCCTGATGAGCAGCCATGGAGTGGCAAGGAAAAACTCCCTTAGATGTTATGAGGAAGAAACCTTGAGAGGAACCAGACCCAAAAGGGGAACCCATCCTCATATGGGTGACATCAAGAGTTGGATCATAAATCTTTCAACACTACAGAACACTGGAGAGTAAGAACTAAACAAGCTTCAGTTAGTTTAAAATGCAGCAGCCAGAGTTCTCACAAGATCGAGGAAATATGATCATATAACCCCAATCTTCTCATCCCTACACTGGCTACCTGTTAAGTTTCAAATCGATTACAAACAACGACTTGTTACTTATGAAACATTATTGGTTTATCTCCATGTATCTGTCCAGTCTTTTAACACGCTACAATCCGTCACGCTCCCTGAGATCTCAAAACTCTGGGCTTCTAGTAGTTCCTAGAATAGCAAAGTCCACTAAAGGCGGTAGAGCATTTTCACATTTAGCTCCTAAACTCTGGAATAGTCTTCCTGACAGTGTTCGGGGTTCAGATACACTCTCCCAGTTTAAGTGCAGATTAAAGACATATGTTTTTAGCAAGTTCTACACATAACACACATCACATCATAACCTTGTGCTCCAGAACATCTGATCACATGCACATTATCAACTTGTGCTGTTAATATCATGAACAGCAGCTACGCTAATTCCTCTCCACTGCTTCTCTTTCTCTCCCCATTTCGAGGCATCCTGAGGTTGCTCCAGCTCCAGTCACGTCCCACCTCATGAAGATTATGGACCTTTAAAGAAGTAGATGCCGAACTTGGGTAGCAAACATCCAGTACCATCTAGCGACGTACCAGTGCCAATTGGATTCCACTACATGAGTGAAGTTTTGACATTGGACCTCCTGGAGTGTTTAAAGGCTCTGGCATGGAAAAGCTGGTGTTGGATCTGTGATGATCTCAGATGTTGAGCTATTTTATGAGTTGTTTAGTAGCTCCTAGTTTTATAACCATAATGACTGTAGAAGACTGTAGAAAGATCATCAGTCATAATCACACACTCCAGTGCTCATGTTAGTTCTCACTCTCCAGTGTTCTGTAGTGTTTAAAGACTATAATCACATTCTTGATGTCACCCAAATGAGGATGAGGTTCTGCTTTTGAGTCTGGTTCCTCTCAAGGTTTCTTCCTCATAACAACTAAGGGAGTTTTTTCTTCACCACAGTCGCCATGGTGCTCATCAGGGATAAACACACACCATTCACCTTCACTGTTGATTTCTGTAAAGCTGCTTTGAGGCAATGTCTGTTGTGAAAAGCGCAATAAAAATAAACTTGACTTGTCCCAACTTTTTTGGAAACGGGTTTGTATGTTCCTGTGAGTTCTATCCTTGTTGGCTGTTATGGAAGCAGTGGGTTTGGCTTGCACTAACCTGTTCTCCCTGTAGCTTGAGCCTCATTGGTGAGTTCCCCAATCTTAGTCCTCACTGACACCTGATAGGCTTGCCCAGGAATCAGACCCCTGAAGAGCCAATAGGACATGTTGGGGAGGAGCACAGCTTCCTGTTCAGTGGAGGATGAAGATGAAGTTAAAAAGATTAGGTATCCATCCACTTTTCCTTTTGCAGGAGACCAGGAGGTGTTTAATGAATCCACACTGCCACCATTCTCCACTTGTAGCTCAGTTACCGGAGCAGGAACTGCAAAAACAACACAAACATTGGTCTGAATAACACTCTAACCAATCAGACAAGACTTCTCAAAAGAAGATTAAATGTAAAAAAGATTTATGTTAAATAAAATCTGAGTTGTGAGGAGGAAGGGTTAGTTTCCTCCTTACTTACTATATAACTGTGAAAATGTGAACTATATGAAGTTTTAATGAAAGCTGTGTGTAAGAGGCAGACAGAAGCTCTGTGATTGGTGATGGGGAAGTTAATAAGGGGTTTATTTAAGTGTAAAGATCAGAGAACAGGAGAAAGAACAGTGTCACCTGTCTGAATGGCTTTTGTTGCATTTTGTTTTTTTCCAGCTGCTTGTGTTACCACAGTGACTGTATACAGTGTTCCTGGACTGAGGCCATGCAGAGTGCATGATGTCACATTGCTACTAAACATCAGGTTCTGGATCAGTACATCTTCATGAGTCAGAGTTACCCAGAATGCCTCTCTGTGCCCAGGTCCTGGCTGCCAGGAAACCTTGATGCTAGTGGAGGAGGCGGAGATGTTTATTTGGCTTACTGCTGATGGAGCTGCAAAATAAAAGTTAATATTCATGTCAATATTATTATTTTTGTGCAATTTATCAAATCATCAGAAAGCAGGTCAATTAACACTCATAGAAGTAAAACTACCAAACTGTCCCTTCTGTCTTCTTTTTGTTTTTATCACGGGACCATCAAGTGTGTACAAATTTAGTGTGCATCTAAGAACCTTTAGAAATAATAAGCTGCAAAACCAAAATTAAAGGATCACTATTTTAAAAGCCAAAGCACACAAAAGGTAAAGTTCCCAAGTAAATGATGCAAAACTAAAGTCATTAATAAGACCAAAAAAAAAATGCAATTTTAAAGACAGTTTTTTATCTTTATATGAGTAAGGGTCCCCTGGTGGTCTAGTGGTTAAGCTGCAGCACTCTCACCGCTGCGACCCGGGTTCGATCCCCGGTCAGGGAACCAACCCCAGCCACTCTCAGTTTGTAGCGATTGTCCAGGCAGAGGGACCGAGCTGGGAAGGATGTGCTGCAAGTTAGAGCAATAAAGGATGAAGATGGAAATGTATTGACTAATGAGGAGAGTGTGTTGAGAAGATGGAGGGAGTATTTTGACAGCTGATGAACAAGGAAAATAATAAAGAGAGAAGATTGGGTGGTGTGGAGATGTGAAGCAGGAAGTGGATAGGATTAGTAAGGAGGAAGTGAGAGCAGTGATTAAGAGGATAAAGAGTGAAAAAAGCAGGTAAGAACCTGGCAAGCAGGATCCATGTCTGCTCTCCTGGACTGCTTTGAATGCACTGATTAAAACATGTCCAAGGAAGCTGCAACCAATGGTGATTTTATCAACTTGGAGGAGAAAACGTCAACAGTGACCAGCTACATTGGCAAGTGCATTGATGACCACCATCTCCAAGACCATTACTACACGCTCCAACCAGAAGCCATGGATGACCGCCAAGGTGCATGCGCTGCTAAAAACAAGAGACTCCGCCTTCAGAGCAGGGGACAAGACGGCCTTAAAGACAGCAAGGGCCAAACTGTCCCATGCCATCAGAGAGGCGAAGCGCACACACGCTAAGAGAATTCAGAGTGGCCATTCTCCACTGATCATCGATGGATCCTTAGTGGAGATCATCAAGAGCACCACATTCCTTGGTGTTCATCTGGCGGACAACCTCACCTGGTCACTAAACACCAGCTCCATCACCAAGAGCCCAGCAGCATCTTTACTTCCTGAGAAGGCTGAGGAAAGCCCATCTCCCTCCCCCCATCCTGACCATGTTCTACAGAGGGACCATTGAGAGCATCCTGAGCAGCTGCATCACTGCCTGGTTTGGGAACTGCACTGTCTCGGATCGCAAGACCCTACAGAGGATAGCGAGGACAGCTGAGAAGATCATCAGAGTCTCTCTCTCATCTATTATGCACATTTACACCACACGCTGCATCCGCAAAGCACACAGCATTGTGGACACCCATCACACACCCCTCACACACACCCGTCACACACACTCTTCACCCTCCTCATCAGGGAAGCAGTTCCGAAGCATTCGGGCCGTTACCTCCAGACTGTGTAACAGCTTTTTCCCGCAAGCCATCAGGTTCCTCAACACAGAACTGAACTGGAGGAGTACTCACACACACACACACACACACACACACACACACACACACACACACACACACACACACACACACACACAAACACACACACTCAAATGTGTGTTACCGAACTGTGCAACCTGAACTTAACACACACTCATTACTCATCTCAATCCATTCCACCACCATTTATTTATTATTATTTATACTTCACCATATTACACTGTTTACATGCTGTTTTTTTGCACCTCTTTACTGCTGCTGTTTCTGCACTGCATTGTGTTTGTTTATATTTACTCTTGGTTATAGTTTTCATAGTTCTCTTTGCAGAGTATTGTAAATTCAGAGTACACAATTGGTTTACTGGTCGCTGCTATCTTGGGTTATGTCAAATGTCTTGTCTTGTGTTGTCTGTCTGTCTGTCTGTCTGTCTGTCTGTCTGTACTGTTTTTCGTCTGCACTGTTTGCCCTCAGTTGAACTCGATGCACTTTATGTAACTTAATGTTGTGTGTTGTAGCTTTATGTTGTTGTTTAGTGTAGCACAAGGGTTCTGGAGGAACGTTTTCTCATTTTTACTGTGTACCACTGTGTATAGTAGAAATAACAATAAAAGCCTCTTGACTCTCTATATTGTCTCACATTGTCTTTTTTGTCTTGTATAGTCCAAGCTAAACATGTAGTTATTTATGTCTGTACTTTTGAGAGTCACTAACAGCTGGAACCAAATTCTTTGTGTGTGTTAACACAATTGTCTAATAAACCTGATTCTGATTCTGATTCTGAAAGTTCGTTGGACCAGATGACATGCTAGTAGAAGAGTGGAGATGTTTAGGAGAGATGGCAGTGAAGTTTTAACCAGATTTTGGAAGGTGAGAAGATGCATGGGGAATGGAGAAGGAGTGTGCTGGTACTGATCTTTAAGAATAAGGGAGATGTGCAGACCTGCAGTAACTACATGGGAATTAAGTTGATCAGTCACACCATGAAGTTATGGGAAAGAGTAGTGGAAGCCAGGCTGAGAGAAGAGGTGACCATCTGTGAGCAACAGTATGGTTTCATGCCGAGGAAGAGCACCACAGACGCCTTATTTGCTTTGAGGATGTTGATGGAGAAGTATAGAGAAGGTCAGAAGGAGCTGCATTGTGTATTTGTGGATTTAGAGAAAGCGTACGACAGGGTGCCGAGAGAGGAGTTGTGGTATTGTATGAGGAAGTCTGGTGTGTCAGAGAAGTATGTGAGGGTGGTGCAGGACATGTATGAGGACAGTGTGACAGCAGTGAAGTGTGCAGTAGGAACGACAGACTGGTTCAAGGTGAAGGTTGGACTCCATCAAAGATCGGCTCTAAACCCTTTCCTGTTTGCAGTGGTGATTGACAGGTTGAAGGACGAGGTCAGACAGGAGTCTCCATGGACTATGATGTTTGTGGATTATATTGTGATTTGTGGTGAGAGTAGGGAGCAGGTGGAGAAGATCCTGGAAAGGTGGAGGTACACGCTGGAGAGAAGGGGAATGAAAGTCAGTAGGAGTAAGACAGAGTACATGTGTGTAAATGAGAGGGAGGGCAGTGGAGGGGAGAGGTTGCAGGGAGAAGAGGTGGAGAAGGTAGAGGAGTTCAGGTACCTGGGGTCAACAGTGCAAAGTAATGGAGAGTGTGTTAGAGTAGTGAAGAAAAGAGTGCAGGCAGGGTGGAGTGGGTGGAGAAGAGTGATAGCAGGAGTGATTTGTGATAGAAGAGTATCTGTGAGAGTGAAAGGGAAAGTTTATAGGACTGTGGTGTGACCTGAGATGTTGTATGGATTAGAGACAGTGGCATTGAGTAAAAGACAGGAGGTGGAGCTGGAGGTAGCAGAGCTGAAGATGTTGAGATGTTCATTTGGATGAGAGTGGACAGAATTAGAAATTAGTTTGAGGGACAGCGTATGTAGGACGTTTTGGAGACAAGGTGAGGAAGGTGTGATTGAGATGGTTTGGACATGTGCAGAGGAGGGACATGGGGTATATCAGTAGAAGAATGCTAAAGATGGAGCCGCCAGGAAGGAGCCAAAGGTTTTACTACTGTGTGCAAAGAAAAATGTCCCAGAAGGAGCACATCACTAAACAAACCAACAGCACACAACCAGGAACATCAAAGACTCCTGGGTGGGTCTGTGACTTGTGTGATACCCATAGTGAGCTTCATTTCCTCCCTTTGTTCTGTTTTGCAGAAAGGTCTGAGAATGAGGAGTGAGATATTCCTCTACAGAACCTTCATGAAACCAGGACAGGGAGCTTGTACAGTATACAGGGGACTAAGAAACTACAGTGTTTACTGATGAATGCCAAAGTTAATTATTGACGAACATCATGTACGTATCACTGAACCCTGAGCCCTCACCTCATCACTGACCCCCAAAAATCATGACCGAACCTCATCCTTAATTCACCCAGTGAATTTTCACCCTGTTTGCTAAACCCTGAAACCTCTGACAATATCTGAACCCTGATTCTGCCACAGAACCCCACTCTGAACCCTGACACTATTCCATAAAGACTAGTACAAACAAACATTTACTAAACATTTTTTTCGCTTAAATAAAAATGTTGATTGATCTGTTTCTTTGCAGGACCGTATGCCTGTGTGTCCGCTTTTCACTGTTTTTACAATTTTCACTGTTTATGTGCATGAATGTACAGAGAATATTGAGCACCTGAGCTGTGTGACAAGAAGAAAGTTTGTAGCTAAATAACAATTCTAGATCTACTGTAGCTAACTCACATGTGAAAAGTCAGAAGTTCAGTGTGAATTGTTAAAACGTGTTTATTTCAGAGAAAATCAGATCAGAGTTCAGATCAGTCCGAATTATGAGCATCCACAGCAAGTTTGAGAATGTTGAGAAGCATGCTAAATTCCCATCAGGCTTTACTCTTTTGAATATGAAGTGTGTGTGTGTGTGTGTGTGTGTGTGTGTGTGTGTGTGTGTGTGTGTGTGTGTGTGTGTGTGTGTGTGTGTTATCTATTCCTCTGTGCAAAACAAAACTCAGTGGCCTCCTGCATCCGCTAGAACAAGGTAACAATGAGAAAGGGAAATGACTTGGGGGTCAAGTGAACTTTCTGGAAACAAACACTTAAGATTAGTTGGCCCTCATTGTTGAGTTCTGCTTTATCACACACTCTTAATGTTCTTCCTAACAGGTTAGTGATGTGATTGTTTCGACTAAACCGAGTTAGCATAAAATAAAATAAAATAAAATAAAATAAAATAAAATAAAATAAAATAAAATATGCTGAAAAAAAGATCTAATGTGCGTGACTAAAACAACATCAGGAAATATTATTACCATCTTTAACTTCAGGAAAAAAACATTCACACATCTTTACATTCCAAATGACAAAACATTAATTAAACAATTAGAAAATCAGAATCTTTTAAAAAGAAAAAAATCATAAAAGAATTGAAAGACCAT
Source organism: Silurus aristotelis (assembly GCF_946808225.1). NCBI lineage: Eukaryota > Metazoa > Chordata > Actinopteri > Siluriformes > Siluridae > Silurus > Silurus aristotelis. Next base: position 29,479,436 of record NC_139587.1, on the reverse strand, counting down.
TCTTACCAGTCTGAAGTGAAATGTTGAAATGCTCTACATCAGATTGGGAAATTATTCCAAAATGGTAAACAGTGCCAGGGTTCAGAGCTGAGAGCTTACAGTTATATGTGTTGTTGTGGGTTTGGATCTGAGGGCAGTTGGTTAACTGAGATCCAGTCACACGGTTGATCAGAGTGAAACCACAGAACTGTCCTGCTGATTTGAACTTAATCACAGCTGAGAATGTGCTCATGGTGGCTTCAGTTTGGTTCACCACACACCTGACTGCTTCCTTTGTGGTTTCGAGCTGAAAGAAAATAAAACAGTCAAAAAAAGAAAAATGTACAGTATGAAATCCAAAATTTCACCTGTTGCTGGACAAACCTGTGCCCATCTCGCTGTGAGAGTGAGAGTCCAAGCAACCCAAATCCAGCATTGTTTCCATGCCAACATCTCACAATCAAAGCTGGAGAACAGGTGATTTTAAGCATTTTCTTCAATTAAAAGTATTTATAATCCATAACTCTTTCCTTCCCTGTTGTGATCTATAAATTTCCTGCAGTTTAATTTGGATTATTTTTTAAACAAATAAACATTTCTAAGTCTAATGAGAAATGTAAGAGACAATTCGATTCCTTTCGCTGTAGCTGACTCTAAAGTCTCTGATGCTTGCTGCCAGATTTCCACCTTTGCCTCCCTGAAGCTTCTCAGACACTCCACCCTACTGACTTCCTGCTCAACTTTCCCTTTAACACACCCTGCTCATTTATATTTGCTTAGAGTTCACATCATTACATTAATGAAAAGCTTCTAAATATCTAGCTAATAAATATTACTTCTGATATCATTTTAGTTTTGTGAGCTGATCATCACTCAGTGTATCACCTACTTTTCCACCAAGTTCACTTAAAAAAAGAAACACTTTCTAAAAGCCAAGTGGAAAGTGAGGAAAGTGTCTCATTCCAGTCATGATTTAAAGACAAACAAGTTTCAATTTTATCCTTATAAATACACATTTTTAGGGCAATAGAGCATGATCTGAGGAGTCTTCTCCACTCCTTTTTGGTCAAGATTAAAATAGAGACAGACATCAGGCAGTAATGCTGGACATGTGTAAAAATGTATTACATTTTGTAGTCTATTGATAAGAATTGGAGACGGATGTTTCGCTGTTGCGACCCCTAATGGGAGCATTCAATAGAAGAAGAAGAAGAAGAAGAAGAAGAAGAAGAGTCTATTGATAAGAATATTATTAGCAATAGTGTCAAAAGCTGCATTAATGTCAAGGAACAGAAGCGAGGAGACACAATCCTGATCAGAGACCAACAGCAGCTCAGTTACCAGCGCTGTGTTTTTGTTCAATGATGAGGTCCCATGAAGGTATGTGCATAACTGTTATGCAACAATAACCATGACCACCATCAAATCTTTTAAATGCAGCACATCATCTCCTGTTGCTGAATTTAAATGGGTTACATTTGTTTTTTTATTTTTGTAGTTTTTCTATTTTTTTTCTATTTATTATTTTTCTATTTTCTTCTTACCTGAAGGGGGGTGGCGGTGGTTAATGTAGTGGAGATCACAGGGGTAGTTGAAATAGTTGTTGTTGGGGGTTCAGTACTTAGAATATCAGTAGTAAGAATTGCTTTTGTTGTTGCCATTCTGCTCTTTGTTGCTGTAGATGTAGTTACCTTAGTAGGTTTAGTTAAATGGATGGGTGTAGTTGCTTTAGTAGCTGTTATTATTAAAACAGATGTAGCTGGATTAATAGCTGTAGTTATAGGGGCAATTGTAGTTGCCTCAGTGGCTGTAGTTATAGGGGCAGTTGAAGTTGCCTCAGTGGCTGTAGTTATAGGGGCAGTTGCATTTGCCTCAGTAGCTGTAGTTATAGGGGCAGTTGTAGTTGCCTCAGTGTCCGTAGTTATAGGGGCAGTTGTAATTGCCGTAGTGGCTGTAGTTATAGGGGCAGTTGTAATTGCCGTAGTGGCTGTAGTTATAGGGGCAGTTGTAGTTGCCTCAGTGTCTGTAGTTATAGGGGCAGTTGTAATTGCCTCAGTGTCTGTAGTTATAGGGGCAGTTGTAATTGCCTTAGTGGCTGTAGTTATAGGGGCAGTTGTAATTGCCTCAGTGTCTGTAGTTATAGGGGCAGTTGTAATTGCCTTAGTGGCTGTAGTTATAGGGGCAGTTGTAATTGCCTTAGTAGCTGTAGTTATAGGGGCAGTTGTAATTGCCTTAGTGGCTGTAGTTATAGGGGCAGTTGTAATTGCCTCAGTGTCTGTAGTTATAGGGGCAGTTGTAATTGCCTTAGTGGCTGTAGTTATAGGGGCAGTTGTAATTGCCTTAGTAGCTGTAGTTATAGGGGCAGATGTAATTGCCTTAGTGGCTGTAGTTATAGGGGCAGTTGTAATTGCCTTAGTGGCTGTAGTTATAGGGGCAGTTGTAATTGCCTTAGTGGCTGTAGTTATAGGGGCAGTTGTAATTGCCTTAGTGGCTGTAGTTATAGGGGCAGTTGTAATTGCCTTAGTGGCTGTAGTTATAGGGGCAGTTGTAATTGCCTTAGTGGCTGTAGTTATAGGGGCACTTGTAGTTGCCTCAGTGGCTGTAGTTATAGGGGCAGTTGTAATTGCCTCAGTGGCTGTAGTTATAGGGGCAGTTGTAATTGCCTTAGTGGCTGTAGTTATAGGGGCACTTGTAGTTGCCTCAGTGGCTGTAGTTATAGGGGCAGTTGTAATTGCCTCAGTGGCTGTAGTTATAGGGGCAGTTGTAATTGCCTCAGTGGCTGTAGTTATAGGGGCAGTTGTAATTGCCTTAGTGGCTGTAGTTATAGGGGCACTTGTTGTTGCCTCAGTGGCTGTAGTTATAGGGGCAGTTGTTATTGCCTCAGTGGCTGTAGTTATAGGGGCAGTTGTAATTGCCTCAGTGGCTGTAGTTATAGGGGCACTTGTGGTTGCCTCAGTGGCTGTAGTTATAGGGGCACTTGTGGTTGCCTCAGTGGCTGTAGTTATAGGGGCAGTTGTTATTGCCTCAGTGGCTGTAGTTATAGGGGCAGTTGTAATTGCCTCAGTGGCTGTAGTTATAGGGGCACTTGTGGTTGCCTCAGTGGCTGTAGTTATAGGGGCACTTGTGGTTGCCTCAGTGGCTGTAGTTATAGGGGCACTTGTGGTTGCCTCAGTGGCTGTAGTTATAGGGGCACTTGTGGTTGCCTCAGTGGCTGTAGTTATAGGAGCAGCTGTAGTTGCCTCAGTAAATGTTGATGTTGACTCAATTGTATATAGTGTTATTGGCAGATCTGAAGAAATGTCAGGGGTAGATGTAGTTATGTTTTTTGATTTAACATAAGGGGTAATTGTGGTGGATCTGGGAGCTTTGATTACAGGTGTAGTCGCTCTGTTAGATGTAGTTGTAGAGTAAGTTGAAGTTACAGGGTTAGTTATAGTTGGACCTGCTGTATTCACCGAGGATGTTGCAGTTGCTCTAAATGGCATAGGTACAGGCCTCAATGTCTGTAATATTTTAGGATTATTTTTCCTAATAGATTTAGATACAAGTCCAGTTGTGGTTGGATCTGCTCTCGTCACAGGAGCAGCAGTAAATGTAGTAGCAGATTGGAATACAGTTTTGGAAGTCATGGTTGTTGTAGTAGCTGCAGCTGTGAGTTTGGTTAGATGAGCTACAGTCGATGTGGTTTCTCTTAGTGTTTCAGTCTCTGTATGGGAAGCTGTGGCCACTCTGGAGGCAGTTATAGTTGCCCTCATTAGGCTTGGTGTGTTGTGTGACCATGTTGTTGTGTGTTTTACAGGTTTGATGTCAGTTTGAGTCTTAGCTTCTGTAATAATTTGGGCTAAAAGGTTAAGTTTTGGTGTTGAGAAAACAGATGCAGAAGAGGAGGAATTAGAGGAGAGGTTAGAGGAGAAGCTAGATGAGTTGGAGGAGGTGTTAGAAGAGTTAAATGGGGTGTTTGGTGTAATTGGAAATCTGTAGTGTGTCATGTCATCTGTTGCAGGAAGTGATTTCTCCATGTTGTGGGTTCCAGTGGGATGATGTGTAAACTCTGAGGTCGTCTCTGAGCTCCAGCTGAAGTTCTGCAGGAAAACTGAAACAGTCGTAATGTTACTCATTACATTCCTCGTTTCTGAAGGGAGCTGTGAGACAGAGATAGCTTCCTGTTTCTCCATTTTAAAAAGTTTCAGGTCAACTGTGTGAGTCAGTTTGTCTTTGTTAAAGGTACCAGTGGTCCCGGTCCTTTTGGCTCTGGACCTAACTGTAATGTGGGATGTAACAGGGATCCTCACAGTTGTTATCGCTCCTGTGTTTTTATCAGTTGTTGAAAGACCTGGTGATGGACAGAGAGATGGAGGATATTATGAATAAAAAAGTTGTAATATATCATTCAGAACAGCTTCAGCACATAAACACATCATGGTAAGACAGTGGGATTAGAGTTATTTAATAATAATTATAATTAATTCAGATTTTTACTCAACACAAAACGTTCAATTAACGTTCATCAATTTCTCAGGTTGAATACTGGAGCTGCAGGAACGTGTGCCAGATTATTTCATTATTTAGAGAATTTTTGAACTTTTAGAACTGAGCACACTGCAGCAGGGCAGACATGTGTGTGTGTGTGTGTGTGTGTGTGTGTGTGTGTGTGTGTGTGTGTGTGTGTGTGTGTGTGTGTGTGTGTGTGTGTGTGTGTGTGTAGCATTTCCTTAAACAGCAGTAAGTTACTGTGAGCTTAAAACACTGACAGGAAGAATCAATGTACGACATTCCTGTGACGACCGACAGCCTTGAACACAATGTGTGAGGAAACTGATATCAGGGGCACATCCTACACACACACACACACACACACACACACACACACACACACACACACATGTCTGCCCTGCTGCAGTGTGCTCAGTTCTAAAAGTTCAAAAATTCTCTAAATAATGAAATAATCTGGCACACGTTCCTGCAGCTCCAGTATTCAACCTGAGAAATTGATGAACGTTAATTTTTTTTTTTTTTTTTTAAATGACGGACATAGTTTCCAGGACTTCTTACAGAAGAAATGAACTGCAACCAGCTGCAGAAGTGGTGTTTTATCCATATTACATCTCAGGCTGCTAAAGAACTGAAGACTGGTATCATTACTGTGTACAGATTATAAAAAAGTGCCTTTCAAATAGATTAAAACTGTTTTTAGAAAAAATTCTTAATGAGGCCTTTGATAAAGTTGACCATACATATTTATTTCAAACCCTTACATGATTAGTTGTTTGAGGGGAAAGTTTGATTTCATGGGTAAAATGTTTGTACACTGGAGTTTGTGGTCTCTTAAGGTTAAAGGGAGTGTTATGTTTTTGAGTGCACAGGTCTTTAGAGCCGTCTTTAATCAGGAGAGATTCTCACTGGTCTTATTTTACCAACCAAGAAAGAAACCAGAAATTCCATAGGACAGGTTACAAAAATAGTTTCTGCTTTTCCCAATGCCATAACAGGGTTCATCAGAAGTGCCAGTGATGAAAAAATCTTGAAAATGTTTTGAATAAAGTATAATGAAAAGTTTTCAACACTTGGAAAAAGTGAAGGTTATCTTACAGACAACTGTCAAAGATCCTTCCAGTGCCTCCAGGGAGAATCAAATAGAGAAGACTTAAAGATTTGATGTTTACGTCTAGGATCAGAGCGGAACATGCAGGGAGTGGGATTGTATCATGGGAGTACAGGAAAATCATGCACCTAAAGAAAGGTGCCAAATGGAGAATTCTGGATGAGATTTTTAGGGTGACAGGCATCCACAGGGGTCATGAAGTGTATAATGAGGAGAATCCCATCAACATTACCTTCTGCCTTCAGACAAAGACCAAAGGTGAACAGGACTGTTAAACCAGAGCCAGAAATCCTATCTAAATGTTCTATCTACAGGTTTCAGAAGCAGAAGCCAAAAGAAGCACAATCAGAAGAATGTTCTTTTCTAAGCATCAGGACTCCATCTGCCTGAAAGTCTCATACCTCAGTACCCTCAAAAACTGCAAGGAATCAAAGTGGTCAGATGTGTTTTAGCCAGATTCATCCTCTAAAGGCTGCTGGAGATCGCTGTACAAACCTACTATAGAGAAACACACTGTGAATCTCCAGTGGGGACAAATCACTGGGTGAATCCTACAGATATCCATGTTGCATAAAATGACCTCACTGTAGATACAAAATGTTCTGCAACATAGAGGAGTCAAGTGCAGGAGAAGGAGAAGAGAAGGAGAAGAGAAGGTGCAGTGATTAGGGTGGTAAAGGCACTTATAGTTGCTAAGATCCGGGAGGAGTCTGAATATTTTTAGTTGATAAAAGATCTGGATGGATTTTTTTACAGCGTGGCCTTCAATGATGGAGCAGAAGAATCAACTAATTCTAAATATGTGACGTACAATTTTAATCCGTAATTAATGTATTAATTCATAATTTATTTATTTAATGAGACTGTCATGTTTAAGGTATGAAGTATGTTAATGTTTGTAAATGTAAATAATGGTGTGAAATTACTCCTCCTCCCCCCCACACACACACACACACACTCCCCCGCCCCCTCTTCCCCTCTCTCTTGCCCCACACTTGAACAGTACCTGGATTTGAACACAGGTGTTTCGGCTCCACTTGCTGCTCTGTGTACTGGGTCCAGTTGGAGTGTTTGGGTTCGGACCTGACCACGGCTCTCTCCCCCTGTTTCTGCAGGTACAGAGGCAACATCTCCAACCCAAAGATCCCAAACTCATCATAACACTTCCATGAAGGGGCGGAGTTACAGGGGCGTGACTTCACCAAGCGTGCATGATAGGGCACACCTTCCTTCAGGTTGACCCATAAACATACTGCAGAGTGAGTGAGCTTCAGCTTCCTGTCTGGGGTCCAGCTCCAGTCCTGAGACGGGTTCCTCACATCACACTTCCTCAAAACCACAAGCACTCCACCCTGAACCGTCACACACACACCTTTACTCGTGTGTCTGATCAGGAACCCACCTAAAACACACACACACACACACACACACACACACACACACACACACACACATGCACACACACACCACACACACACACACACACACACACACACACACACACACACACACACACACACACATTAACACACCTGTTGCAAAAAAAATAGTCTAAAATAGTCTAAAATATTAAGCATTAAAGACCCCTCATCTTACCCCTCACCTCACACCTACCCCTTATCTTACCCCTACCCCTTATCTTACCCCTCACCTCACACCTACCCCTTATCTTACCCCTACCCCTCATATTACCCCTCATCTCACACCTACCCCTTATCTTACCCCTACCCCTCATCTTACCCCTCACCTCACACCTACCCCTTATCTTACCCCTCCTCTCATCAGAATCAGAATCAGAATCAGGTTTATTGGCCAAGTGTGTTGACACACACAAGGAATTTGGTTCCAGCTGTTAGTGACTCTCAAAAGTACAGACACAAATAAAACCTAAAATCTCACACCTACCCCTTATCTTATCCCTACCCCTCATCTTACCTCTCATCTCACACCCACCCCTTATCTTACCCCTCATCTCACACCTACCCCACATCTTACACCTACCCCCCATCTTACCCCTACCCCTTGTATCACCCCTTATCTTACCCCTACCCCTCACCTTACACCTACCCCTCATCTTACCCCTACCCCCCATCTCACCCCTCATCTCACATCTACCCCTCATCTTACTCCTCATCTCACCCCTACCCCTCATCTTACCCCTCATCTCACCCCTCATCTCACCCCTAACCCCAACCCTAACCCTCATCTCACCCCTACCCCTTATCTTACACCTCATCTTACCCCTCATCTTACACCTACCCCTCATCTCACCCCTAACCCAAACCCTACCCCTCATCTTACCCCTCATCTTACCCCTTATCTCACACATACCCCTCATCTTACCCCTCATCTCACACCTACCAATCATTTTACCCCTCATCTCACACCTACCAATCATCTCACCCCTCATCTCACCCCTACCCCTTATCTTACCCCTCATCTTACACCTACCCCTCATCTCACCCCTCATTTCACCCCTAACCCTAACCCTACCCCTCATTTTACCCCTCATCTTACCCCTTATCTCACACATACCCCTCATCTTATCCCTCATCTCAATCATCTTACGTCTCATCTCACACCTACCAATCATCTTACCCATCATCTCACACCTACCAATCATCTCACCCCTCATCTTACCCCCACCCCTCATCTTACCCCTTATCTCACTCCTCATCTTACCCCTACCCCCATCTCATCCCTCATCTTACCCCTTATCTCACTCCTCATCTTACCCCTCATCTTACCCCTTATCTCACCCCTACCCCTCATCTCATCCCTACCCCTCATCTTATCCCTACCCCACATCTCACCCCTCATCTTACCCCTCATCTTACCCCTACCCCTCATCTCATCCCTACCCCTCATCTCACCCCTAATCTTACCCCTCATCTCACCCCTCATCCTAACCTTCATAAAGGAATAAATGGAATAAATTGGTATAAAATAGACAAACTGTATTTATTATTTAATAGTAATGTGTTAATTGATTTAACTGCTGAACTCAACATGGTGTAAAGATCAAATATTGACATAATCAGAAATACGAGGAAACCCAGCTGTGAGAAATAAGATGTTGGTTAATTAATGATGTTAGTTTTAGTAAAGTGCAGTAGATAAACACATTTGTGATCTTATACATTTCTGAAATGTTTCCTCGGAATTATCCTCATTAATTAGTTTAAAGTATAAAGAAAAGTTTCACAGTTTATTAAATATAATTAACTTTTTTAACAGACGCACAGCGTAGCATGTGCATAATAAACACTATAAACATAACTCGTTACAGATATAACTATTAAAAGAACTAATTTTCAGGTTACAAAAGTGAAAGCATATAAAAAATATCTATAAGAAACATAAATGTGTGTATATTTTTAGATAGATTTAATATAAACAAGTTTGAACAGAAAAGAAACACACACACACACACACACACACACACACAGTAACAGTGCGTGAGTATAATGCAGTAGTGTGTAATACTCACTGTTTGTGGAGAAGTGTAGCAGTAGTAAGAGGAGTGTGTAGAAGTGTGTGTCCATGTTCACGCTCAGTGCACAAATGAAAGAGGAAAAGGACTGTGAGGAGGAAAGAAGTCAGAGAGCAGTGCTTCCTACTATTCTACTGCTGTGTATTCTCACACAAACACACACACACACACACACACACACACACACACACACACACACACACACACAGTGAGGTTAGTTTGTGTGAAGCAGAATCTCTGATTATGTTTAATTTAACACTTTTTCCTCTTGGTTTTTCAGTTTGCTCTGAAAAATGCACAGTACAGGAATTAACAAAAATAAATTTTAATGTAGACGTAAAAGTGTGTTAGTGTGTGTACTTCATAAAGTCCTGCTGAAACAAACAAGCTGAATTCTCAGTATTTTTCTGAATGGACTTTCTGAGTCAGAGTAAGGATCAGGTTCCCTTCTGAGTCTGGTTCCTTTAAAGGTTTCTTTTCCATTGTTAAAAAACAAATACAAATACTACATATAAGTATGGATACTACTTTTGCTTAGTTTAAAACTGCATTCACACAACAGTTTTCTATAGAAAAATTAATAAAAGAACAATTATCATTGAACAATAAGACAGATAAGACAGGAAGTGAAATCAATCAAGACTGATTATGAAATTCTTCTTCTTCTTCTTCTTTCAGCTTCTCCCATTAGGGGGCACCACAGAGGATCATCCGTCTCCATACCCTCATTCAACCCAACTACCTGCATGTCTTCCCTCACCACATCCATAAACCTCCTCCTTGGTCTTCCTCTTTTCCTCCTTCCTGGTGTCTCCATCCTCAGCATTCTCCTACTGATATACCCCATGTCCCTCCTCTGCACATGTCAAAACCATCTCAATCTCACCTCCCTCACCTTGTCTCCAAAACGTCTCACATGCACTGTCCCTCTAATAAACTCATTTCTAATCCTGTCCATCCTCGTCACTCCCAACGAACATCTCAACATCTTCAGCTCTGCTACCTCCAGCTCCACCTCCTGTCTTTTACTCAATGCCACTGTCTCTAATCCATACAAAATCTCAGGTCTCACCACAGTCCTATAAACTTTCCCTTTCACTCTCACAGATACTCTTCTATCACAAATCACTCCTGCTATCACTCTTCTCCACCCACTCCACCCTGCCTGCACTCTTTTCTTCACTTCTCTAACACACTCTCCATTACTTTGCACTGTTGACCCCAGGTACCTGAACTCCTCCACCTTCTCCACCTCTTCTCCCTGCAACCGCATCACTCCACTGCCCTCCCTCTCATTCACACACATGTACTCTGTCTTACTCCTACTGACTTTCATTCCCCTTCTCTCCAGCGTATACCTTCACCCCTCCAGGATCTTCTCAACCTGCTCCTTACTCTCACCACGAATAACACTATAATCCACAAACATCATAGTCCATGGAGACCCCTGTCTGACCTCGTTCTTCAACCTGTCCATCACCACTGCAAACAGGAAAGGGCTCATAGCCGATCCTTGATGGAGTCCAACCTTCACCTTGAACCAGTCTGTCGTTCCTACTGCACACTTCACTGCTGTCACACTGTCCTCATACATGTCCTGCACCACCCTCACATACTTCTCTGACACACCAGACTTCCTTACAATACCACAACTCCTCTCTCCACCCTGTCCTTCGCTTTCTCTAAATCCACAAATACACAATGCAGCTCCTTCTGACGTTCTCTATACTTCTCCATCAACATTCTCAAAGCAAATAATGCGTCTGTGGTGCTCTTCCTCGGCATGAATCCATACTGCTGCTCACAGATGGTCACCTCTTCTCTCAGCCTGGCTTCCACTACTCTTTCCCATAACTTCATGGTGTGACTGATCAACTTTATTCCCCTGTAGTTACTGCAGGTCTGCACATCTCCCTTATTCTTAAAGATCGGTACCAGCACACTCCTTCTCCATTCCTCAGGCATCTTCTCACCTTCCAGAATCTTGTTAAACAATCTGGTTAAAAACTCCACTGCATCCCTCCTAAACATCTCCACGCTTCTACCGGTATGTCATCTGGTCCAACCGACTTTCCATTCTTCATCCTCTTAATCGCTGCTCTCACTTCCTCCTTACTAATCCTATCTACATCCTGCTTCACCAACTCCACATCATCCAACCTTCTCTCTCTCTCATTTTCCTCGTTCATCAGCTGCTCAAAATACTCCCTCCATCTTCTCAACACACTCTCCTCACTAGTCAACACATTTCCATCTCCATCCTTTATTGCTCTAACTTGCAGCACATCCTTCCCAGCTCGGTTCCTCTGCCTGGACAATCGCTACAAATCCTTTTCTCCTTCATCAGTGTCCAACTTCTCCTACTGCTCCTCATATGCCTTTTCCTTGGCTTTCGCCACATCCCTCTTCACCTGCTGCTGCATCTCCTTGTTCTCCTGCCTACTTTTCTCATCACTCTGTCGATCCTAATTCTGTTTCTTCAACCTCTTTCTCCTTCTGCTCTCCTGCACTTCCTCATTCCACCACCACGTCTCTTTGTGTTCCTTTCAATTTTCAGATGTTACACCAAGTACCTTTCTACTGTCTCAAGTCAAGTCAAGAAGCTTTTATTGTCATTTCAACCATATATAGCTGACGCATTGCACAGTGAAATGAAACAACGTTCCTCCTGAACCCTGGTGCTGCATACATCAACAATTACAGAAAACAGAAAGCATAGGGTTAAGGACTAGTAAGTGCCCTCGCCACATAAAGTGCATGTGTGCAACTTGGTGCAAACAGTGCAAAGACAACACAAAATAGCGCCGCCAGTAAACCTGTTGTATATTGCACACTGTGGTCTGTAAGTGACGTAAAATGAACAGTAACAAAAATTGTAAACAAAATGTTGTGCAAAAGAGCAAATAGCAGCAATCCAGAAAAGATGTGAATAAAAACAGCATGTAAACAGTTTATGGTAATGTAGTGCTGTGCTGAGTCCGTGTTGTACAAATCAGTCACACAGAGTGTGTGTGGGAAGTGTGTGTGACAGGTGTGTGGGGTCGTCCACAATGCTATTTGCTTTGTGGATGCAGCGTGTGGTGTAAGTGTCCATTATAGAGGAGAGAGAGACTCTGATGATCTTCTTAGCTGTTCTCACTATCCCCTGTAGGATCTTGCAATCCGAGACGGTGCAGTTCCCAAACCAGGCAGTAATGCAGCTGCTCAGGATGCTCTCAATGGTCATGATTATACACTGATTATACACTGATCACACATTGATTGTACTCTGATTATACACTGATTATACACTAATCACACACTGATTACTGATGCCTGGTCCTGGCCTACCTAAAGGACATCACTGGTCCTCTGCTGGATCCCCTTCAGTTTGCCTACAGAGCAAATAGGTATGTAAATTATGCAGTCAACATGGGACTGCATTAGATACTGCAACATCTTGACAGAACGGATACCTAGGCAAGGATTTTGTTTATAGACTTTAGTTCTGCCTTTAAATAAAATTATTCCTGACTTTCTCTCAACCAATCTGACCCATATTTCCGTGCCCACCCAAATCTGTCTGTGGATCACCAGCTTCCAGACAGACAAGCAGCTGACAGTGAGGCTGGGCAAACTCGCATCCAGGTCTCTCACTATCAGCACTGGTGCTCCCCAGGGTTGCATTCTCTACCCACTGCTCTTCTCACTGTACACAAATGACTGCATCTCCAAAAAATCCCTCTGTCAGGCTCCTGAAGTTTGCAGACTACACTACAGTCATCGGCCTCATCCAGGATGGAGACGAGTCTGCTTACAGACAGGAGGTTAAAGAGCTGGCTGTCTGGTGCAACCACCACAACCTGGAGCTCAAGACGCTCAAAACAGTGGAGATGATCGTGGACTTCAGGAGAAATCCCCCAGCACTCCCCCCACTCACCACCTTGAACAGCACTGTAACAACAGTGGAGTCATTCAAGTTTCTGGGTACCACCATCTCTCAGGACCTGAAGTGGGACCATAACATTGACTCCATTGCTAAAAAGGCCCAGCAGAGGTTGTGATCCTTCACCAACTGAGAAAATTCAACCTCCCACATGAGCTGATGAAACAATTCTACTCTGCCATCATTGAGTCTGTCCTGTGTAGATCTATGCCAATCTGGTTTGGTTCAGCTACAAAATTAGACATCAGGAGGCTACAGTGGATGGTCAGGACTGCTCAGAGGATTATTGGTGCCCCACTGCCCAATCTCCAAGATCTTTACTCATCCAGAGTGGAGAAAAGGGCTAAAAAAAATCACCTTGGACCCCACACACCAAGCCCACTCTTTCTTCCAACTGTTACCTTCTGGTACCTTTTACAGAACCTCGTCCACCAGAACAGCCAGGCACAAGAACAGTTTATTTCCACAGGTTATAATCAGCATGAACAATTACAATATTCATAACTACACATTTACCATCATAACTGACACGTTTATACATAGAATCCAAATTGTCTATTTGTAAATGAAACACTTGTAAATAACATCTGCATTAATTTAAACACCATTTTTACTCTGTATATATTCTGCATTATTAAACTGTCTGCTTTACTATTCTGGTACATTATATCTGTACATCTGTATGTCTCCTGCACTGGAAGCACAGTACGGTGTGGTATAAAGTGCACTGTGCGGTATGGTGTGGTATAAAGTGCACTGTGCGGTGTGGTGTGGTATAAAGTGCACTGTGCGGTGTGGTGTGGTATAAAGTGCACTGTGCGGTATGGTGTGGTATAAAGTGCACTGTGCGGTGTGGTGTGGTATAAAGTGCACTGTGCGGTGTGGTGTGGTATAAAGTGCACTGTGCGGTGTGGTGTGGTATAAAGTGCACTGTGCGGTATGATGTGGCATAAAGTGCACTGTGGGGTGTGGTGTGGTATAAAGTGCACTGTGCGGTATAGTGTGGCATAAAGTGCACTGTGGTGTGTGGTGCGGTATAAAGTGCACTGTGCGGTATAGTGTGGCATAAAGTGCACTGTGCGGTATGATGTGGTATTAAGTGCACTGTGCGGTATGATGTGGCATAAAGTGCACTGTGGGGTGTGGTGTGTGGTGCGGTATAAAGTGCACTGTGCGGTATAGTGTGGCATAAAGTGCACTGTGTGGTATGATGTGGCATAAAGTGCACTGTGCGGTATGATGTGGCATAAAGTGCACTGTGGGGTGTGGTGTGTGGTGCGGTATAAAGTGCACTGTGCGGTATAGTGTGGCATAAAGTGCACTGTGCGGTGTGGTGTGGTATAAAGTGCACTGTGCGGTGTGGTGTGGTATAAAGTGCACTGTGCGGTGTGGTGTGGTATAAAGTGCACTGTGCGGTGTGGTGTGGTATAAAGTGCACTGTGCGGTGTGGTGTGGTATAAAGTGCACTGTGCGGTATGGTGTGGCATAAAGTGCACTGTGCGGTATGGTGTGGTATAAAGTGCACTGTGCGGTGTGGTGTGGTATAAAGTGCACTGTGCGGTGTGGTGTGGTATAAAGTGCACTGTGCGGTATAGTGTGGCATAAAGTGCACTGTGCGGTATGATGTGGCATAAAATGCACTGTGGGGTGTGGTGTGGTATAAAGTGCACTGTGCGGTGTGGTGTGGTATAAAGTGCACTGTGCGGTGTGGTGTGGTATAAAGTGCACTGTGCGGTGTGGTGTGGTATTAAGTGCACTGTGCGGTGTGGTATAAAGTGCACTGTGCGGTGTGGTATAAAGTGCACTGTGCGGTGCGGTGTGGTATAAAGTGCACTGTGCGGTGCGGTGTGGTATAAAGTGCACTGTGCGGTGCGGTATAAAGTGCACTGTGCGGTGTGGTGTGGTATAAAGTGCACTGTGCGGTGTGGTGTGGTATAAAGTGCACTGTGCGGTGTGGTGTGGTATAAAGTGCACTGTGCGGTGTGGTATAAAGTGCACTGTGGGGTGTGGTATAAAGTGCACTGTGCGGTGCGGTGTGGTATAAAGTGCACTGTGCGGTGCGGTGTGGTATAAAGTGCACTGTGCGGTGCGGTGTGGCATAAAGTGCACTGTGCGGTGTGGTGTGGCATAAAGTGCACTGTGCGGTATGGTGTGGTATAAAGTGCACTGTGCGGTGTGGTGTGGTATAAAGTGCACTGTGCGGTGAGGTGTGGTATAAAGTGCACTGTGCGGTGTGGTGTGGTATAAAGTGCACTGTGCGGTGAGGTGTGGTATAAAGTGCACTGTGCGGTGCGGTGTGGTATAAAGTGCACTGTGCGGTGAGGTGTGGTATAAAGTGCACTGTGCGGTGCGGTGTGGTATAAAGTGCACTGTGCGGTGCGGTGTGGTATAAAGTGCACTGTGCGGTGCGGTGCGGTATAAAGTGCACTGTGCGGTGTGGTATAAAGTGCACTGTGCGGTGCGGTGTGGTATAAAGTGCACTGTGCGGTGTGGTATAAAGTGCACTGTGCGGTGCGGTGTGGTATAAAGTGCACTGTGCGGTGCGGTGCGGTATAAAGTGCACTGTGCGGTGTGGTATAAAGTGCACTGTGCGGTGCGGTGTGGTATAAAGTGCACTGTGCGGTGTGGTATAAAGTGCACTGTGCGGTGCGGTATAAAGTGCACTGTGCGGTGCGGTGTGGTATAAAGTGCACTGTGCGGTGCGGTGTGGTATAAAGTGCACTGTGCGGTGCGGTGCGGTATAAAGTGCACTGTGCGGTGCGGTGCGGTATAAAGTGCACTGTGCGGTGCGGTGCGGTATAAAGTGCACTGTGCGGTGCGGTGCGGCATAAAGTGCACTGTGCGGTGCGGTGTGGCATAAAGTGCACTGTGCGGTGCGGTGTGGTATAAAGTGCACTGTGCGGTGCGGTGTGGTATAAAGTGCACTGTGCGGTGCGGTGTGGTATAAAGTGCACTGTGCGGTGCGGTGTGGTATAAAGTGCACTGTGCGGTGCGGTATAAAGTGCACTGTGCGGTGTGGTATAAAGTGCACTGTGCGGTGCGGTGTGGTATAAAGTGCACTGTGCGGTGTGGTATAAAGTGCACTGTGCGGTGTGGTGTGGTATAAAGTGCACTGTGCGGTGCGGTGTGGTATAAAGTGCATTGTGCGGTGCGGTATAAAGTGCACTGTGCGGTGCGGTGTGGTATAAAGTGCACTGTGCGGTGCGGTGTGGTATAAAGTGCACTGTGCGGTGCGGTGTGGTATAAAGTGCACTGTGCGGTGCGGTGTGGTATAAAGTGCACTGTGCGGTGCGGTGCGGTATAAAGTGCACTGTGCGGTGTGGTATAAAGTGCACTGTGCGGTGCGGTGTGGTATAAAGTGCACTGTGCGGTGTGGTATAAAGTGCACTGTGCGGTGCGGTGTGGTATAAAGTGCACTGTGCGGTGCGATGTGGTATAAAGTGCACTGTGCGGTGCGGTGTGGCATAAAGTGCACTGTGCGGTGCGGTATAAAGTGCACTGTGCGGTGTGGTATAAAGTGCACTGTGCGGTGCGGTGTGGTATAAAGTGCACTGTGCGGTGCGGTGTGGTATAAAGTGCACTGTGCGGTGCGGTGTGGCATAAAGTGCACTGTGCGGTGCGGTATAAAGTGCACTGTGCGGTGTGGTATAAAGTGCACTGTGCGGTGCGGTGTGGTATAAAGTGCACTGTGCGGTGCGGTATAAAGTGCACTGTGCGGTGCGGTGTGGTATAAAGTGCACTGTGCGGTGCGGTGTGATATAAAGTGCACTGTGCGGTGCGGTGTGATATAAAGTGCACTGTGCGGTGCGGTGCGGTGCGGTGTGGTATAAAGTGCACTGTGCGGTGCGGTGTGGTATAAAGTGCACTGTGCGGTGCGGTATAAAGTGCACTGTGCGGTGTGGTATAAAGTGCACTGTGCGGTGCGGTGTGGTATAAAGTGCACTGTGCGGTGTGGTATAAAGTGCACTGTGCGGTGTGGTGTGGTATAAAGTGCACTGTGCGGTGCGGTGTGGTATAAAGTGCACTGTGCGGTGCGGTATAAAGTGCACTGTGCGGTGCGGTGTGGTATAAAGTGCACTGTGCGGTGCGTTGTGGTATAAAGTGCACTGTGCGGTGCGGTGTGGTATAAAGTGCACTGTGCGGTGCGGTGTGGTATAAAGTGCACTGTGCGGTGCGGTGTGGCATAAAGTGCACTGTGCGGTGCGGTATAAAGTGCACTGTGCGGTGTGGTATAAAGTGCACTGTGCGGTGCGGTGTGGTATAAAGTGCACTGTGCGGTGTGGTATAAAGTGCACTGTGCGGTGCGGTGTGGTATAAAGTGCACTGTGTGGTGCGGTATAAAGTGCACTGTGCGGTGTGGTATAAAGTGCACTGTGCGGTGCGGTGTGGTATAAAGTGCACTGTGCGGTGTGGTATAAAGTGCACTGTGCGGTGCGGTGTGGTATAAAGTGCACTGTGCGGTGCGGTGTGGCATAAAGTGCACTGTGCGGTGCGGTGTGGCATAAAGTGCACTGTGCGGTGCGGTGTGGTATAAAGTGCACTGTGCGCTGCGGTGTGGTATAAAGTGCACTGTGCGGTGCGGTATAAAGTGCACTGTGCGGTGCGGTGTGGTATAAAGTGCACTGTGCGGTGCGGTGTGGTATAAAGTGCACTGTGCGGTGCGGTGTGGTATAAAGTGCACTGTGCGGTGCGGTGTGGTATAAAGTGCACTGTGCGGTGCGGTGTGGTATAAAGTGCACTGTGCGGTGCGGTGTGGTATAAAGTGCACTGTGCGGTGCGGTGTGGTATAAAGTGCACTGTGCGGTGCGGTATAAAGTGCACTGTGCGGTGCGGTGTGGTATAAAGTGCACTGTGCGGTGCGGTGTGGTATAAAGTGCACTGTGCGGTGCGGTGTGGTATAAAGTGCACTGTGCGGTGCGGTGTGGTATAAAGTGCACTGTGCGGTGCGGTGTGGCATAAAGTGCACTGTGCGGTGCGGTATAAAGTGCACTGTGCGGTGTGGTATAAAGTGCACTGTGCGGTGCGGTGTGGTATAAAGTGCACTGTGCGGTGTGGTATAAAGTGCACTGTGCGGTGCGGTGTGGTATAAAGTGCACTGTGCGGTGCGGTGTGGTATAAAGTGCACTGTGTGGTGCGGTATAAAGTGCACTGTGCGGTGTGGTATAAAGTGCACTGTGCGGTGCGGTGTGGTATAAAGTGCACTGTGCGGTGCGGTGTGGTATAAAGTGCACTGTGCGGTGCGGTGTGGTATAAAGTGCACTGTGCGGTGCGGTATAAAGTGCACTGTGCACAGTGCACAGTGCACTTTATACCGCACCGCACCGCACAGTGCACTTTATACCACACCGCACAGTGCACTTTATACCGCACCGCACAGTGCACTTTATGCCACACCGCACCGCACAGTGCACTTTATACCACACCGCACCGCACAGTGCACTTTATACCACACCGCACCGCACAGTGCACTTTATACCACACCGCACCGCACAGTGCACTTTATACCACACCGCACCGCACAGTGCACTTTATACCACACCGCACAGTGCACTTTATACCGCACCGCACAGTGCACTTTATGCCACACCGCACCGCACAGTGCACTTTATACCACATCGCACCGCACAGTGCACTTTATACCGCACCGCACAGTGCACTTTATACCACACCGCACCGCACAGTGCACTTTATACCACACCGCACCGCACAGTGCACTTTATGCCACACCGCACCGCACAGTGCACTTTACTTTATTTACAATCGTACTTACAACCCCACAACTACACTGTTTTACATGTATAGGACAGGAAGAGCTGTATGATGCTATTATGAAAGCTAAATCAACAACATGTCAGTTAGATCCAATTCCCACTAAACTACTGAAGGAAGTGTTATATACAGCTGGTGAGCCTCTTTTAAATATTATTAACTCCTCACTATCGTTAGGTCATGTCCCTAAATCCCTCAAGTTAGCAGTTATTAAGCCCCTCATTAAAAAACCTAATCTGGATCCAAACACGCTATCGAATTACAGACCAATTTCAAATCTCCCATTTATGTCTAAGATTTTAGAAAAGATTGTCGCTGCCCAGTTATGTAACCACTTGCAGGAGAACAATATCTTTGAAGAGTTTCAGTCAGGTTTTAGGCCCCATCATAGCACAGAAACTGCTCTAGTTAAAATCACTAACGACCTGTTTTTAGCTTCAGACCAAGGCTACATCTCCCTATTAGTTTTACTAGATCTTAGTGCTGCGTTCGACACTATAGATCATGATCTTCTCCTCGATCGCTTACAGAATTACATCGGTATTCAGGGACAGGCATTAGGCTGGTTTAAATCCTACCTGTCCAATCGTTACCATTTCGTAGATTTAAATGGAGAGCTATCCAGGATAATGCTAGTAAATTATGGCGTGCCAAAAGGGTCAGTTCTGGGACCCCTGCTTTTTACAATATACATGCTTCCATTAGGAAATATTATTAGAAGGCATGGAATTAGCTTCCATTGTTATGCTGATGATACCCAGCTATATATTTCATCCAAACCAGGCGATACAGCTCAATTAGCTCGCATAACTGAGTGTGTTGAAGAAATAAGAGATTGGATGACCCATAACTTTCTGCTATTAAATCCTGATAAAACTGAGATTTTGCTCATCGGCCCAAAAAATAGTACACAGAAGCTCCAGCATCTCAGCCTGCATTTAGACGGTTGTTCTGTAACTACTAGTTCAACGGTAAAAGACCTGGGAGTTATTTTAGACAGCAACTTATCTTTTAAAAATCACATCAATCAAGTTACAAAAACAGCCTTCTTTCACCTTAGAAATATTTCTAAGCTAAGAAATATGTTATCTATATCTGATGCAGAGAAGCTCGTCCATGCGTTTATGACCTCTAGAATAGACTACTGTAATGCATTACTAGGTGGATGTCCTGCATCATTAATAAACAAGCTTCAGTTAGTTCAGAATGCCGCAGCAAGAGTTCTTACTAGGTCAAGAAAATACGATCATATAACCCCAATCTTATTGTCCCTACATTGGCTTCCTATTAAGTTTCGAATAGACTACAAACTACTGCTACTCACTTATAAAGCACTAAATGGTTTGGCTCCCATGTATCTATCCAGTCTCTTAACACGCTACAATCCGTCACGCTCCCTGAGATCTCAAAACTCTGGGCTTCTAGTAGTTCCTAGAATAGCAAAGTCCACTAAAGGCGGTAGAGCATTTTCACATTTAGCTCCTAAACTCTGGAATAGTCTTCCTGACAGTGTTCGGGGTTCAGATACACTCTCCCAGTTTAAGTGCAGATTAAAAACATATCTTTTTAGCAAAGCCTACACATAACACACATCACACACATCACATCACAACCTTGTGCTCCAGAACATCTGATCACATGCACATTATCAACTTGTGCTGTTAATATCATGAACAGCAGCTACGCTAATTCCTCTCCACTGCTTCTCTTTCTCTCCCCATCCCGAGGCATCCTGAGGTTTGGCCAGCTCCAGTCACGTCCCACCTCGTGAAGATTATGGACCTATGGATGATCATGGAGAAGTAGATGCCGAGTGTTTAAAGGCCCTGGCATGGAGAAGCTGATGCTGGATCTATGATGATCACAAATTGTTCTGTATTGTTGGAAGATTTATGACCAAACTTTTGATGTCACCCATATGAGGATGGGTTCCCCTTTGAGTCTGGTTCCTCTCAAGGTTTCTTCCTCATATCATCTAAGGGAGTTTTTCCTTGCCACTGTCGCCACGGCTGCTCATCAGGGACAAACGCACACCATTCACCTTCACTGTTGAAGCTTTCTGTAAAGCTGCTTTGAGACAATGTCTGTTGTGAAAAGCGCTATACAAATAAACTTGACTTGACTTGACTTGACTGTGCGGTGCGGTGTGGTATAAAGTGCACTGTGCGGTGCGGTGTGGTATAAAGTGCACTGTGCGGTGCGGTGTGGTATAAAGTGCACTGTGCGGTGCGGTGTGGTATAAAGTGCACTGTGCGGTGTGGTGTGGTATAAAGTGCACTGTGCGGTGCGGTGTGGTATAAAGTGCACTGTGCGGTGCGGTGTGGTATAAAGTGCACTGTGCGGTGCGGTGTGGCATAAAGTGCACTGTGCGGTGCGGTGTGGTATAAAGTGCACTGTGCGCTGCGGTGTGGTATAAAGTGCACTGTGCGGTGCGGTATAAAGTGCACTGTGCGGTGCGGTGTGGTATAAAGTGCACTGTGCGGTGCGGTGTGGTATAAAGTGCACTGTGCGGTGCGGTGTGGTATAAAGTGCACTGTGCGCTGCGGTGTGGTATAAAGTGCACTGTGCGGTGCGGTGTGGTATAAAGTGCACTGTGCGGTGCGGTGTGGTATAAAGTGCACTGTGCGCTGCGGTGTGGTATAAAGTGCACTGTGCGGTGCGGTGTGGTATAAAGTGCACTGTGCGCTGCGGTGTGGTATAAAGTGCACTGTGCGCTGCGGTATAAAGTGCACTGTGCGGTGTGGTATAAAGTGCACTGTGCGGTGCGGTATAAAGTGCACTGTGCGGTGCGGTGTGGTATAAAGTGCACTGTGCGGTGCGGTGTGGCATAAAGTGCACTGTGCGGTGCGGTATAAAGTGCACTGTGCGGTGCGGTGTGGTATAAAGTGCACTGTGCGGTGCGGTGTGGTATAAAGTGCACTGTGCGGTGCGGTGTGGTATAAAGTGCACTGTGCGCTGCGGTGTGGTATAAAGTGCACTGTGCGGTGCGGTGTGGTATAAAGTGCACTGTGCGGTGCGGTGTGGTATAAAGTGCACTGTGCGCTGCGGTGTGGTATAAAGTGCACTGTGCGGTGCGGTGTGGTATAAAGTGCACTGTGCGCTGCGGTGTGGTATAAAGTGCACTGTGCGCTGCGGTGTGGTATAAAGTGCACTGTGCGGTGCGGTATAAAGTGCACTGTGCGGTGCGGTGTGGTATAAAGTGCACTGTGCGGTGCGGTGTGGTATAAAGTGCACTGTGCGGTGCGGTGTGGTATAAAGTGCACTGTGCGGTGCGGTGTGGTATAAAGTGCACTGTGCGGTATAGTGTGGCATTTGTTGATATTTCTGGATTCCAGACTTCAGGCAGTCACTGACGAATAGATTTGTTTCCAAGAATGGGATGCCCGAATTTTCGGTGCATCCCTGTAATTTATGATGATTGGCCTCACGGGGGCCAGACAGGGACGTACAAAGGGTTTGCCCTGTAGTTTGCTTTCATACACTGGCTGCCTGCAACATGACAATGTAATGCTGGTTGAAATTAAGTTGCATAGGTGCACTTGTTTGGTAGAATGCTGCAATGCAATTTTACAATCCTCACAGTTTGATATCAGACAGTAAAAGTAACGTGATCGCTATTACCTGTATGGGTACGGTTTTGAGGTCTTCAGAGAAACTGCGCGTTTTCCGCAACTCAAAATCCACAGAGTAATACACCGTTGCTACCTTTGCGGAAACCTGATAATTCGTATCGTTTGGTACATGATTTAAGAGCAGTAAATGACATAGCAGCGGATTTTCCGGCAGGTCAATGGAAGATTTAGGACATAAAATATGGAAATTGCTTTGCCTACAGCTCCCTTTATATTTTCAGTTGAATTAATAGTATAATAAATTAGTGTTATCATATTTATGTTTTTAGCATTGGCCACAAATTCAGATTGCCCTGAATGCTTCGGAACCTCTTTTTTTGATGGCAAGAAAGTGAAGAGTGTGTGTGAGGGGTGTGTGTGATGGGAGGTGGAGGAAGATGGGCTTTCCTCAGCCTCCCCAGCTGCTGGGCTTTCAATTCATGACCTTCAGAGCCAATGTGAAATGCTAAGCTAAGCCATCACCATGAGGGCATCAGTTCAGCGACAATATACAATACAGTTCATTCAGAAAGTATTCATACCTCGTTCAGATTGTTTCAATGGGCTTTGCACATAGGAGAGGTCGCTTTCACATCACACAGGACCACCACATCAACACCCGGGATTCTTCACCAGGGTGTTGATGTGGTGGTCCTGTGTGATGTGAACACCTAGGTACCAGAAACTGTCCACTCTCTCCACTGGGGTCCTGTTGATGTTTAGCAGTTAATATGACCGATCCTGTTTCGTGCTGAAGTCCACTATCAACTCCTCAGTCTTAGTGAACTGTAGCTTAGGTGTCCAGTCCATTTTTGCATAATTCTAAAAACTTAATAAAACTTTTTTTGTTTTATTTTTAAAATGTCATTGAGTCTCCATAAGGTTCCCTGTCTTTGAAAAGAGTCTATTATCGTACCTGTTCCTAAGAATAATGAGTACAGGCCAGTAGCACTTACTTCTCTGATAATGAAAACATTTGAGAGGATTTTGAAGGACGCGCTTTTGACCATGGTACAGGCAAATCTGGATCCGCTTCAGTTTGCCTATAGGTCAGGCAGGGGTGTTGATGATGCAATATGTCCTCTATTAAACATGATTTGGGCACACCTTGAACTTTTGTATGTTTGGTTTTTATTGATTTTTCATCAGCTTTTAATTGTATCCAACCTCATATCCTAGCAGAAAGGTTAAAGAGTGTTCATAATATTGGTTTTGGATTGATAAGTTGGCTGATGGATTTCTTAACCAATAGGTCTCAGCGTGTGAAGGTGAACAGTGTTTTGTCTGATGTACTTTTTTCCTCTACTGGGTCACCGCAAGGGTGTGTTCTTTCACCTCTTTTATTTGTGCTTTATACTAAAGAGTGTCGTACGCAACTTGAGAGGCGCCATATCATTAAGTTTGCTGATGATTAAGTGATCGTTTCCCTCCTTGATTATGATGATTCTGTTCACGGTTCTGTATTGGTAGATTTTATTGATTGGTGTAAACTGTCCTTTTTGGACATTAATGTATTAAAAACTAAAGAGATGATTGTAGATTTTAGGAAGAATTGTACAGCCATCTCTCCTGTGGTTATTAATGATCATACTGTTGAGATTGTACATCATTTTAAATATCTTGGTACTATAATAGATGAAAAGTTGAATTTTGGGGGTTTATGTGGATGCTGTTTGTAAAAAAGCGCACCAGCGCATGTATTTTTTACGGAAACTCCGTGGTTTTAACGTGGATAGCACTTTTATGAAAATGTTTTATTCTTGTTTTATTGAGTCAGTTATTACTTTTACATTTGTGTGTTGGTATGGATCGATTAATCTGAAAAATAGAACTAGACTTCAGGGTATTGGTAAAGTGTGTGGTAAGATTGTCGGCACCAACCTGATGGATTTAAACAGTGTGTATAAAGCAAGGACTCTGAGGAAGGCAGAGTTAATGTTAGGAGATTCCAGCCATTCCTTGCAGAATCTCTTTATGTTGTTACCTTCTTCACCTAGATATTTTTTACCACTTTGCAGGACAAATAGATTTAAAAAATATTTTGTACCAGTTGCTATTGGGTTTTTAAATACTTACATTTTTATTTCTTTATTTTTATTTTTTCTCTCTGTACTGTTTGTTGTGTGTGTTTGGGATCGTATGGATTCTGCTGGCTGTGAAACAAATTGCCCCTCGGGGATAATAAAGTTGACCTGACCTAACCTAACATAAACGACAAACTGAAATTAATTTTTTTGAGTGCAGAGTGAGAGAGAGAGAGAGAGAGAGAGAGAGAGAGAGAGAGAGAGAGAGAGAGAGAGAGAGTGATAGAGAGAGAGAGAGAGAGAGAGAGAGAGAGAGAGAGAGAGAGAGAGAGAGAG
>NC_139587.1:29422638-29454497 GCF_946808225.1 Silurus aristotelis | reverse complement strand
TGTGTGGTGTGTGTGTGTGTGTGTGTGTGTTGTGTGTGTGTGTGTGTGTGTGTTTACTGTGTGTGTGTGTGTGTGTTTGTGTTGTGTGTGTGTGTGTGTGTGTGTGTGTGTGTGTGTGTGTGTGTGTGTGTTTGTGTGTGTGTTGTGTTGTGTGTGTGTGTGTGAGTGTGTGTGTGTGTGTGTGTGTGTATTGGATAAATGCTTCTCTCTTCCCTCTCATTTTTTTGCCTCATACTTTTGACCGATTAAAAAATAAGCCAGGTGAGTCTAGTGTTAATGAGATATCGAACACACACACACACACACACACACACACACACACACACACACACACACACACACACACACACACACACACAGAGGAAAACACACCCAGTACAGGAAGGTGTGTTCTGTAACCCTGTATGCAGTAGGTTCATGCAGATTAAGTGACCTTTGACCTTCACTCTCATAGGTATAATAAAGTGTTTCCTGCTTGGTTCGATTCGGTTAGATCCTATTCCCACCACACACACGGAAAAACACTCCTCCTTATCCGTAATGATCCGAACTCTAACAGCACTTCAGCTCCAGAGCAGAGAAAAGATCAGGAAGCAGTCAGAATCTAAACATCACTCAATTTGAGTCCCTCTATATCCTGATCACACACACACACACACACAAACACACACACACACACACACACACACACGCACAGTCATGCACACATTGAGCTTCAGCCGTGTCTGTTCAGGACTCCATGCCTCCTTGTCCTCTGTGCTGGGCTGCGCCGCCTCGGCTCCAACCATCCGCAACCTGCCGGAGGTTAAGTTCGGAGCAATTGCCCCGTCCGGTACATAAGGCAAAGACATATCTTCACAACACACACACATATACATACACACACCCATACACACACACATACACACACTCTCACACAAATACACCTACATACACATGCACATACACATACTCACACTTGCATCCACACACACCAATACACACACAAACACACACATACACACACACACACACACACACACACACACACACACACACACACACACACACACACCTGCAGCAGAAACATTTTAGCCAAATTCTGATGAGAAATAGTGATTCTGAAATTCTGCAGCTCATCAATTTTAAGAAAATAAACAAATTGTACTCATTTACTAAAATAGTGTAACAGACTTTATTTCATTCTTTTATTCTGTACTAATTCTTGATCAGCTGGCACTCGTTGTGTGTGTGTGTGTGTGTGTGTGTGTGTGTGTGTGTGTGTGTGTGTGTGTGTGTGTGTGTGTGTGTGTGTGTGTGTGTGTGTAAAATGCATTTTTTTTCAAGGGTCTTGAAAAAGTTTTTTTTTCTGGAGTTTTCCATGTCATGTGTGAGAGGTGTTTAATAAAGTTGAGAAAAGTTTGGATGCCTTCCTTTGTTGTTTTCTTTCTTATGCGTGTTTAGGTGAACCCTGCATTAATGCTCGGTCACAATTCAAATAAAATGCATTTCTGTAAATCTGAATCTGAAAGTTTTGAGTTTTCTGAAGTAATGCACACAGAAGTTCAAAATCACATCATAGTAAATAAATCATTATTAAAAAAAAATGCACACACACACACACACACACACACACACACACACACACACACACACACACACACACACACACACACACAGAGTGAGAGTGTGGATGAGAGAGGAAGCTCCACCAAGTTTAGTGTTAAAGCTCCACACCTGAGAGATGAAAGATGCGTGAAAACCTTTAACACGAACACACACAGTGACACTTTATTAAAACACACACACACACACACACACACACACACAAACACACACACACACACACACACACACCACACACACACACACACACAAACACACACACACACACACACACACACACACACACAAACACACACACACACACACACACACACACACACACACACAAACACACACACACACACACACACACAAACACACACACACACACACACACACAAACACACACACACACACACACACACACACACAAACACACACACACACACACACACACACACACACAAACACAAACACACACACACACACACACACACACACACAAACACACACACACACACACACACACACACACACACACACACACACAAACACACACACACACACACACACACACACACACACACACACACACACACAGTACTGTGCAAAAGTTTCTAGTTATGTAAAGTGACAAAACCTTCAAAATTTAGTGATGATAAAAATGAAAAGTAAATGAACAGACCTTAAATTCTAATTAGATCAATATTTGATGTGACACCGTTTACCTGCAAAACAACGTAAATTCTTCTAAATACACTCACACAGTTTTTGAGGAAACTCAGCAGGTAGGTTGTTCCAAACATCTTGGAGAACTAAGCACAGATCTTCTGTGGGTGGAGGCTCCTGAAATCCTTCTGTGTCTTCATGTAATCCCTGACAGAATTGATTATGTTGTGATCAGGACTCTGTGGAGGCCAAAACTATTACATCCAGGACTCCTTGTTCTGCTTTACACTGAAGATCAGCTGCAGAAATGTGTCTTCAAACCAGCAGGAAACCTACATCTTGTAAATGTCTTTGTTATTGTATCTGTGAGTGATTTGTTCTCCTCAGTCATTGTGAAATGAAAAAACAGCAATGAAATCCACAGGAATATATGTGAGTTTGTACAGTTCACGAGAGATGCGGTTTGTGAGCTCACAGTGTTGATTCTGAAGACAGCAGCCTGTATGAATAAAAATGGTTTAAATCTTTTAAATGTTGTAGAAAAGAAAGCAACAAGAGCGAGTCACATTAGCAACATGTGAGGAAAAGGACAGTTGAATGTCCATGGCTACCTCGAGGTTGCGATCAGTGGCTGATGATTCTGAGAACCATCTACGAAACGAGGAGGTGTGATTATAGATGGGGTGAAGCTTACGTTTAAACAGTTGTTTCTCATAAACTGTTGGCCTGATTAATGTGATTAAATGTGGACATGTGGATCTGTAAACTCATTTTTAATGATGATTAAATTACTGACAATGTTTTATTTTTATCCAATCAGATTTGGTTTGATTTAAATACCACTAACCCTGAGTATGTTCATGCTTCTTTACATTGCAATCTATTTTGAAAAGATTGTCCACTGGGAATTCTATTTACACCATATTATTATTATTATTATTAGTAGTAGTAGTAGTAGTATTTAGTGTTATGACCACTTTGGGCTTTGGACCGAGGATAACTGAGGATAAGATTGTAAGATTTATATTTAAGATATATTTTAAGATTATAAGATTCGACTAAAAGAATAAATGTAAAGTTACACCTAAAAGCTGCAGGGTTTTTAATTTTTTTTTTACATTTTTCTTAACTGAGAGTTAATATATAACTCTTACAAACATGTCGAGGATGCCCGAGCGGACGTTGCACTTTGACAGATGCCTCCTGTCCCAGTCCTACTGGGTCACTTTATATATGTTTAAAGGTTTAGAGATCAGGGACATAGTGTAGGACCTCCTGGGGATCTCAGTGACACATCACTTTCCAGTGAACACTTTCTGGCTGATCAGGAGGAGGAATGGATCTTCTCTCAAATGACAAGACAGATAAACTTTTACACCTTGATGTGAGTTTGGATGAATTTTCTCCTCAGACTGGGATCGTTGAGCTTCTCAAAACCCTGAGACCACAATGGAGAAGTGAAGATATCCAACTAAAGGTTAGCTAGCAAATTAATGTTGTGTATGAATGTTGTGTACAGTACATATATAATACATGTACAATTCATATTTAGATTGTAAGTCTCAGTAAGTTTAAACATATGATGTACCCTGAGTGAAGTGGACCTTCAAAGAATCCAAAAGCTGTAAGTGACCTGAATAAGACTTCAGCATGTCAGAAGCTTGTATTTAAATATTAAAGTACATGTGAGAGATTACTCTTCTCACCCAGAAACTCATCCTGCCTGTATTGCACCTTGAACTGCACACACACACACACACACACACACACACACACACACACACACACACACACACACACACACACACACACAAACAGTTTTCACACACATTAATATAAATCTATCGATATTTGTTTGTTTGTTTGTTTGTTTTTGTTGATCAGTATATGGAATTTTATTTATTGTTCTACCTGTAGTTTAAAGTTGATCACAGAGCATATATTTTTTGTTAACTGGCTTTCAGGTTCATTAGAAACGTAGGCTGAGCTTCCGTTCGAGAATCCTGGTGTGACTCCTATACAAACCCTAAATCAGGAAGAGATCTAGCAGTACTGTGTGTAATGTGTTTAATAGTGTGTGGTGTGTAATGTCATATGTGTGTGTGTGTGTGTGTGTGTGTGTGTGTGTGTGTGTGTGTGTGTGTGTGTGTGTGTGTGTGTGAATGCGCAGGTGTTTACAGAAGGAATTACGAACCAGTTGCTGGGCTGTTCAGTGAGCTGGGACTCGGAGGTGGTGTTGGTGCGAGTGTATGGTCGTATGACGGAGCTGTTTATTGACCGTAAGAAGGAGGTGGAGACGTTGCAGCTGCTTCATTCTCACGGCTGTGGACCAAAACTCTACTGCAGCTTCCACAATGGCATCTGCTATGAGTTCCTGAAGGGCATCACCCTTGATGATGTTCTGCTCCAACAGCCTTCTGTCTACAGGTAGAGTGTGTGTGTGTGTGTGTGTGTGTGTGTGTGTGTGTGTGTGTGTGTGTGTGTGTGTGTGTGTGTGTGTGTGTGTGTGTGTGTGTGTGAATGTTTACCCAGACTAAAGGAGGATTAGAGTTAATAAATCTCAGATGAAGCGTTTGGGGTTAATGAGTAAATTTTAGTAAAATTATTAACACAAACAACACAACAACATGAACAGCTAAAAACCTGTAGAATATAAATTATACTTGTAGTTGTGTACCTGTTTAGTTTTGTACTTGTGTAGTCTTGTAGTTGTGCAATTGTGTAATTGATAGACAGCTTCTGCTTACTGATATTCCTAAGGCTTTATCACTACATCCTACATTTCTCTTGAACTTCTCCTGAACTTCTCCATCTGAGCTGCAAAGCATGACACAGTATTATCACTATTACTAGAAGTGTTTATTACAAGTTTGTCGTGAATTTCTTTTCCTGTTAAAATAAAATAATACAATTGCAAGTATAAATTTTTATAAAGTTTTAATGTGATCAAATTCTGATCAGATGTTTTCTATCTGCTGTGGATGTGAATGTTTCAGATTGGTGGCAGGAGAAATGGGGAAACTTCACTCTATAAAGCAGAATTCCAGCTCATCTGTGGAACCTGTGCTGTGGTCTAAGTTGGAGAATTACCTGAAATTATTGCAGAACTGCAGGAATAAAGATGATGACGATGACAATGATGACGATGATGATGATGAAGATGATGGGTAAGAAAGCAGATGGTAAACACACAGGTGAAGACATAAGATTTAATCTATAACCTGTACATTATACACACACACACACACACACACACACACACACACACACACACACACACACACACAAAACCATTTTTAAACATACAAAAGGTGTCTTGTTTAAAAATCTTCTTCATGCCTGAAATATAGACATATATTCAGCCTTAGTCTCAGCTTCAGAAGCTCCGCCTACAGCTCCTGAGGGGTCTGAAGGGTTTCTCCCATTCCTGTAGGTGAGATTGTGTAATATGAACTCCTTGTTTATGTGTAACGTCTGCTCTTGATGATGTCCAGGTCCCAGGTGGACATTCCTAGCATTGAGGTGTTAATCAGAGAGATGGAGGAACTGAAGAGACTCTTAACCAGGGTGGAGTCTCCAGTAGTGATTTGTCACAACGACCTGCTGATCAAAAACATAATCTACAACCCGGATGAAGGTAAAATGATCTCCTGATGTGCAGTTCTCAAAATACAAACCAGGATACACACTTCTCAAGATCAACACACAGTAAGATTCACAGAGACTGTGACACAACAAACAGACAAGCTAGACAAACACAAAACAGGTGAACACAACAGGACAACGAGACAGGACAGATCAGAACCTCAACGTACACTGAGAAGTGAAGAGCATCCTGAGATCCTGAGACATGTGTCATGTAACACCCAGAATCTTTTTTCCTGGAGTGAGGTTTTACAGAGGTGTGTGTAGGTTACACTTAACCAACAGTTTATGAGAAACAACTGTTTAACTAATTAACTATCTGGATCATGAGATCACAGAAGAATTGTCGACATCAGAGTGTGTGAACTTGGTTACTGGAACTGGAGCTGTATATCATATATGCTATGCTAATTACTTTGAAACTAAACTGAGCACTCACACTGCTCATGTTTTCCATCCTGGTCCTTTTGTTATAGAGATGTTCTGGGACAGAAAAATGCTCTACTGGTTTTTGGGCTGAGAGACAGAGTGGTGATCTCAGATGATTTCAGTCACAGTGTAGATGAAATCACAGCAGCATTCTGTAACACAACCCTTCACCTGATCCACCTGATCCATCTGTGTAAAACTCTATGTGTCTCAGGTGAAGTGAAATTCATCGACTACGAGTATGCAGACTTTAATTACCAAGCATACGACATTGGAAACCACTTTAATGAGTATGCAGGTGGGTTTGGTATTCATTCACACACAGCAGCATTCAGCTGAAGGTCCACACGAGTGTTTTGTGGCTTTCAGGTGTAAATGATGTGGATTACAGTTTGTACCCGAGCCGTGAGCTGCAGATCAACTGGATCACATCTTACCTACAGAGTGTCCGAATCAACAGCCGTGTCGACTCACTAATCACTCCGGAAGAAGTCAACACACTGTACATCCAAGTCTGCAAATTCTCACTGGTGAGTCGTCATCATCATTATCATCATCATCGTCTTCATCGACATCATCATCCTCATCTTCATTATCAACATCATCTTAATCTTCATCTTCTTTAAAATAAAACAGAGAGAAAGTCAGGGAGGGTCTGTGATGTGTTATAATCTTTTTATTTGTGTGTGTGTGTGTGTGTGTGTGTGTGTGTGTGTGTGTGTGTGTGTGTGTGTGTGTGTGTGTGTGTGTTTTTGTGTGTCTTGATGTCGAGGCATCTCACCTGTCCTGGGGTCTGTGGTCTCTCGTACAGGCCAAATACTCCACAATCGACTTTAACTTCTTGAAGTGAGTTATTAAAGGTGTAATGTTTGGAGTTAATAACAAAAAATTAACTCACAAACACAAATCCAGACTAAAATTGTAATGGAATTGTGTGAGCTGCAGTTCAGTGTGTGACATCTCAGTAAATAAACATTCATATTAACAATATGAAAATATTTTGTTTGTGTGTGTGTGTGTGTGTGTGTGTGTGTGTGTGTGTGTGTGTGTGTGTGTGTGTGTGTGTGTCTGTTTCAGATATGCTGCTGCTCGGTTCAGCTACTACTTTGAGAAGAAGGAGGAGTATTTAGGAATGACCGTTTCGTAACACAAGACTCCCTTCTCTAAGTGAAAAATAAACTACAGGCACAACAATTACATGATTTACTGTACACTGCTGTATTACTATACACTCACACACACACACACACACACACACACACACACACACACAGGTAGACCCCAACTTATGACGTTGATAGGGACCAAAAAAACGGTCGTAAGTCCATCAGGTCATAAGTCAAGAAAAGTGACTACTCTATGATACATTCCGACGCAGACATAACAAGGCACTGTAAACTTCTTCTTCTTCTTCTTCTTCTTCTTTCAGCTTCTCCCATTAAGTGTCTCCACAGCAGATCATCCGTCTCCATACCCCCCTGTCCTTTACATCTGCCTCTTTCAAACCAACTACCTGCATGTCTTCCCTCACCACATCCATAAACCTCCTCCTTGGTCTTCCTCTTTTCCTCTTTCCTGGTGTCTCCATCCTCAGCATTCTCCTACTGATATACCCCATGTCCCTCCTCTGCACATGTCCAAACCATCTCAATCTCACCTCCCTCACCTTGTCTCCAAAACGTCCTACATGCGCTGTCCCTCTAATAAACTCATTTCTAATCCTGTCCATCATCATCACTCCCAACGAACATCTCAACATCTTCAGCTCTGCTACCTCCAGCTCCACCTCCTGTCTTTTACTCAATGCCACTGTCTCTAATCCATACAACATTTTAGGTCTCACCACAGTCCTACAAATTTTCCCTTTCACTCTCACAGATACTCTTCTATCACAAATCACTCCTGCTATCACTCTTCTCCACCCACTCCACCCTGCCTGCACTCTTTTCTTCACTTCTCTAACACACTCTCCATTAATTTGCACTGTTGACCCCAGGTACCTGAACTCCTCCACCTTCTCCACCTCTTCTCCCTGTAACCGCACCACTCCACTGCCCTCCCTCTCATTCACACACATGTACTCTGTCTTACTCCTACTGACTTCCATTCCCCTTCTCTCCAGCGTGTACCTCCACCTCGCCAGGATCTTCTCCACCTGCTCCCTACTCTCACCACAAATCACAATATCATCCACAAACATCATAGTCCACAGAGACTCCTGTCTGACAATGTCCTTCAGCCTGTCCATCACCACTGCAAACAGGAAAGGGCTCGGAGCCGATCCTTGATGCAGTCCAACCTTTACCTTAAACCAGTCTGTCGTTCCTACTGCACACTTCACTGCCGTCACACTGTCCTCATACATGTCCTGCACCACCCTCACATACTTCTCTGACACACCAGACTTCCTCATACAATACCACAACTCCTCTCTCCACCCTGTCGTACGCTTTCTCTAAATCCACAAACACACAATGCAGCTCCTTCTGACCTTCTCTATACTTCTCCATCAACATCCCCAAAGCAAATAAGGCGTCTGTGGTGCTCTTCCTCGGCATGAATCCATACTGCTGCTCACAGATGGTCACCTCTTCTCTCAGCCTGGCTTCCACTACTCTTTCCCAGAACTTCATGGTGTGACTGATCAACTTTATTCCCCTGTAGTTACTGCAGGTCTGCACATCTCCTTTATTCTTAAAGATCGGTACCAGCACACTCCTTCTCCATTCCTCAGGCATCTTCTCACCTTCCAAAATCCGGTTAAACAATCTGGTTAAAAACTCCACTGCATCCCTCCTAAACATCTCCACGCTTCTACCGGTATGTCATCTGGTCCAACCCACTTTTCATTCTTCATCCTCTTAATCGCTGCGCTCACTTCCTCCTTACTAATCCTATCCACATCCTGCTTCACATCTCCACACCATCCAACCTTCTCTCTCTCTCATTTTCCTCGTTCATCAGCTGCTTAAAATCCTCCCTCCATCTTCTCAACACACTCTCCTCACTAGTCAACACATTTCCATCTCCATCCTTTATTGCTCTAACTTGCAGCACATCCTTTCCAGCTCGGTTCCTCTGCCTGGACAATCGCTACAAATCCTTTTCTCCTTCATCAGTGTCCAACTTCTCCTACAGCTCCTCATATGCCTTTTCCTTGGCTTTCACCACATCCCTCTTTACCTGCTGCTGCATCTCCTTGTTCTCCTGCCTACATGTTCATCAATCTATCAGAAACTCTCTTCACCTCAACTACACCCTTACTAAACTCTTCCTTCAGTATCACCCCTACAATTAATTTCAATTTAATTCATTTTTATTTCTATTGCACTTTTAGCATTGAACATTGGTAATAAAAATGAATAAGTTCTTTATAAGTGTAAGTTTGTCCCTGATGAACAAGCTGGTGGCAACTGTGGTAAAGGAAAAACTCCCTAAGATACAGAAGGATGAAACCATGAGAGGAACCAGACTCGAGAGGGAACCTCATCCTTATCTGGGTGGCACCAAATGTCCATGTATTACAGATAAACGATGTTGAGGTGCAGTGATGGAGATCAGAGCAAACTGTATCCTGAGTCAGTGTAGCAGACTGTTGATATTAACTACAGTCCAAATCCATCCTCAAAGCTCCCATTCTTACTCCGGAATTTCATGGAACTACCCAAGGCGTTGATGAGAAACATCTCCAGCTGCACAGCGTCACCTCCAAATGAAGAGAACACTATCCAGAGGCAGACCAGGACGAAGTGGGAAAATACACGGAGGGAAGAGGGGCAGGAACAGTGATCACTGGAATCTCATGAGCATGTTTAACTCGACAGAGAGAGAGAGAGAGAGAGAGAGAGAGAGAGAGAGAGAGAGAGAGGGAGAGAGAGAGAAAGAGAGAGAGAGAGAGAGAGAGAGAGAGAGAGAGAGAGAGAGAGAGAGAGAGAGAAGAGGGTGACAGGAAGAGAAGGATATGGATTATTAAGTCTCCTGATTGTTGTATGAAAGTTAATGTCACTGTGCAGTTTGGACTCTGGTGAGATTCACTCTGGCAGCAGAACTAAAAGGGAGAAGCAGAAGGAAACACAGACATGAGGATCTCTGGGATAAGAGACGACCCACCACACCACCATCAACAAACCTGAGTGAACGTGTGAGAGTGAGGAGACGACAGCATCCAAATATCCCAGTTCACCAAACACTCCATATCCATGATCCCTCCAGATCTGCTCCTTTACCTCACAAACACCTACTGACTAAAGACTCCACTAAATAAATGTGTTCAGCCTCAACTTGAACACTGAGACTGTGTGTGTCTGAGTCCCGAACACTGATTGGAAGGTTGTTCCATAACTGTGGGGTTTATAAGAGAAACATCTGCCCCCTGCTGGAGTCTTCATTATTTGAGGTACCAACAAATAGCCTGCACCTTTTGATCTAAGTAGGCGTGGAGGATCATCTTGGTACAGAAGTTCACTCAGATACTGCAGCGTGAGAGCGTTAAGTGCTTTATACGTCAGTAGTAGTATTTTATAATCAGTGTGAGATGTAATTGGGAGCAGTGTAGATGATTAAAACAGGGCTGATGTGCTCATATTTTCTAGATCTAGTGAGGACTCTTGCTGCTGCATTCTGAACTAACTGAAGCTTATTTCTGCACTTACTCCAACACCCAGACAGTAAAGCGTTACAGTAGTCTAATCTAGATGTTACAAAAGCATCAACTAGTTTTTCTGCATCCTGTAACAACATCATATTTCAAATTTTAGCAATATTTCTAAGGTGAAAGAAGGAGATCCTGGTGATATTATTCACGTGAGCCTTTAAAGGAAAGACTCGAGTCAATAATCACACCGAGGTCTTAGACTGCTGTACACACTGAAACAGAAACACCATCCAGAGATGCTACAGAATCAGAAAGTTTGCTTCTAGCTGCATGTGGTCCTAGTAAAAGTACTTCCGTCTTATCTGAGTTGAGCAGAAGAAAGTTATTAAGCATCCACTGTCTAATGTCCTTTACACACTCCTCAACATTGTTAAGCTGATCTCTCTCATCTGGCTTTGCTGAAATATAACAGCTGTGTATCATCAGCATAGCAATGGAAGCGAATCCCATGTTTATGTATAATTTCACCAAGAGGCAGCAGATATAAAGAGAAAAGCAGTGGGCCTAAGACAGATCCTTGCAGAACACCAAACTTTACCTTCAGGGAGTGTGAAGAACTCACTATTTACATCAACAAACTGATAGCGATCAGTCAGATAAGACCTGAGCCAGGAGAGAGCTGTTCCCTTTATTCCAACAACGTTCTCCAGTCCAGCAAGCAGGAGATTATGATCAATGGTGTGAAAAGCTGCACTGAGGTCGAGCAAAACAAGTAAAGAGACAAAACCCTGATCAGAGGCCAATAACAGGTCATTTACCACCTTAACTAGCGCCGTCTCTGTGCTATGATGAGGCCGAAATCCTGACTGATACATTTCATAAATTTTATTCCTCAGTAGATGTGAGCAGAACTGCTGTGCTACAACCTTTTCTAGAATCTTGAAGATAAAGAGGAGGTTTGATATCGAACTGTAGTTGGACAGCTGACGGGGTGAAGGTCAAGTTTCTTAATTAGGGGGTTGATACTGCAGTTTGAAGGATTTTGGTACAAAACCAGTGCTAATGGAAGAGTTAATTATTTTAAAACAGATTCAATTCCCTCTGGAATGATCTGTTTGAGGAAACTTGTAGGCGAGGGATTGAGAATGCAGGTTTATGATTTTGATGAGGAAATAAATGAAAGTCGTTCTCTTGAATAGGAGTGAAACTTTGTAATTGATGGTCTGTTATAATGACACTGCTGTCTACAGAGTTATTTATAAAATAGTACTTGCCTGATATTTTCAACTTTATTATTAAAGAAGTTCATGAAATCATTACTACCTATTGATGGTGTGCATGTGAGTGCAGTGCTTTTATTTCCTGTTTATTTTGCTACCGTGCTGAATAAAATAGAATTTTTTTCAGCACATTTCTCTTTTCACCCACACCATGATAGCACAGTTTAAACACCTCCAATGTTTCTGGTCTTACTCCTTTTCCACTTTGTCTCCTGAACACACAACATATCTACACAGCCACCACTCTCCCTTTAAGAGTCATAGTACCAACATTTACAGAACCAACCTGAACCTCCACTCTCCTCCACTTCTCCTTTCCCTGCTGTATCTGTAGACGTCTTCCTCCTCTTCTTCTCCTCCTTCAGCCAACAGTAGCACAATTTCCACCGGTACCCTGTTGGTTAACGATACCTGTGGCGGTCGTTGTTAACCCGGGCCTCGACCAATCCGCTATGAAATTCTGATTCGTGATACGTATATTTGATTTGGCAGATGTTTTACGTTGGATGTCCTTCATAACAGGAAATAACACGAGATCAGAGCAAACTGTAGTCCTGAGTCAGTGTGGGAAGAAGTGGGAAGATCCGAGGAGGAAAGAGGAACAGGAACATTGATCACTGTAACCTCATGAGCATGTTTAACGAGAAAGAGAGAGAGAGAGAGAGAGAGAGAGAGAGAGAGAGAGAGAGAGAGAGAGAGAGAGAGAGAGAGAGAAGAGGGTGTGGAAGAGAGAGAGAGAGAGAGAGAAGAGGGTGTGGAAGAGAGAGAGAGAGAGAGAGAGAAGAGGGTGAGAGAGAGAGAGAGAGAGAGAGAGAGAGAGAGAGAGAGAGAGAAGAGGGTGTGGGAGAGAGAGAGAGAGAGAGAGAGAGAGAGAGAGAGAGAGAGAGAGAAGAGGGTGAGAGAGAGAGAGAGAGAGAGAGAGAGAGAGAGAGAGAGAGAGAGAGAGAGAGAAGAGGGTGTGGGAGAGAGAGAGAGAGAGAGAGAGAGAGAGAGAGAGAGAGAGAGAGAGAGAGAGAAGAGGGTGAGAGAGAGAGAGAGAGAGAGAGAGAGAGAGAGAGAGAGAGAGAGAGAGAGAGAGATGGTGTGGGAGAGAGAGAGAGAGAGAGAGAGAGAGAGAGAGAGAGAGAGAGAGAGAAGAGGGTGTGAGAGAGAGAGAGAGAGAGAGAGAGAGAGAGAGAGAGAGAGAGAGAGAGAGAGAGAGAAGATGGGTGACAGGAAGAAACAGATATGGATTACTATATATATATATATTATTTTTTGTATTTTTCTTTTTCCCATGATGTCGTATCGCCGAAATGTTAAGTGGTCGTAGGTCGGAGTCTGACTGTATATATAAATATATGCTCACACTCACACACACATATATACACCCAGAGCTGGTTTTTCTCTAAAATCTCGTGTTATTTCGTGTTATGAAGCATCAACATTGATGCTTCTGCTAGAGATGATGTATGCGGGCAGTGCAGCTGCGGTGGTCAAGTCAAGTCAAGTTTATTTCTATTGCGCTTTTCACAACAGACATTGTCTCAAAGCAGCTTTACAGAATTTACCAGTGAAGGTGAATGGTGTGTGTTTATCCCTGATGATCACCATGGAGACTGTGGTGAAGGAAAAACTCCATTAGATGTTATGAGGAAGAAACCTTGAGAGGAACCAGACTTAAAAGCAGAACCTCATCCTCATGTGGGTGACATCAAGAGTGTGATTATAGTCTTTAAACACTACAGAACACTGGAGAGTGAAAACTAACATGAGCACTGGAGTGTGTGATTATGACTGATGATCTTTCTACAGTCTTCTACAGTCATTATGGTTATAAAACTAGGAGGTACTGAGCAACTCATAAAATAGCTCAACATCTGAGATCATCACAGATCCAACACCAGCTTCTCCATGCCAGAGCCTTTAAACACTCCAGGAGGTCAAAATGCCACATTAGGTGGAATCTAATTGGCACTGGTACGTCTCTAGATGGTTCAGGATGTTTGTGGACATCTACTTTTTTAAAGGTCCACAATCTCAATGAGGTGGGACGTGACTGGAGCTGGAGCAACCTCAGGATGCCTCGGGATGGGGAGAGCAAGAGAAGCAGTGGAGAGGAATTAGCGTAGCTGCTGTTCATGATATTAACAGCACAAGTTGATAATGTGATGTGATCAGATGTTCTGGAGCACAAGGTTATGATGTGTGAACACAGTGGTCTGTGATGCAGCACTGCGTTTCTTTCTAATATTGATAGTTTCAATAGATGTGGCATCGACATGACGGGATTAAGAGGTGGATTGCTTCAGGCAGAACATCACTGAAGGCAGTGTAAATTACACAAACTGATACTGATACACACACTCACACACATACTCATACACACTTAAACATATACACTGAATGCATGTGTTTGTGTGTGTGTGTGTGTGTGTGTGTGTGTGTGTGTGTGTGTGTGTGTATGTATGTATGTATGTATGTAGATATGATTGTGTGTTACACAGTAAATAAAGTTTGTGAAAAGAAGGCAAAATTGTGTTTTATTCTCCAAAGGCATTTTATTTGTGTAAATTTGTGTAAATTGTTGATTTGTATCAGAGTTATTAAATTTATAAACTTTCTGAAAGGTAGAAATTTTACAAAAATGTATTAAAACGGAATCTAACACAGGAACATGGGGTCTAATACAGTGTTAAGTTTCTTTAGAATGCTTGTCCTAGTTTTCCTTTTTGTGGCTGTGGTTCTCCTGCCTATTGTCCAGTTCCATTCTGTTATTTATGCTCGTTCTGGTTCTGATTATGATTCTGGATCTCATTTTGTGTAAACATATTGATTCCACTTCAGGAACTCAGGCTGCATCAGAACGCTTTGGGAATGCCTCTCGTTGTCCATGCTCAGTTGTCCATGCCTCAGCGGGTGCTGCAGGCCTATCAGGCCAACCTGCTGTGGGTGCTAAATATGGGAGATGCCCCAGGCAGCAAGCAGGTCTATGAGCTATATACCTGGCCCTAAGGGCCACTAAGGAGACTGCTAAGACCATTGGCCAGTCTAGGGCCTCCCTTGTCTCCACAGAGAGGAATATTTAGCTCACCCGGACCTTTTAACAGGGATAGGGCTGTTCTCCTTACTCCCACGTCGCCTTCGTAGAGCTGCTCAGCGGGCACAGCCCCCACGATCACATCCTGACACCTCCCGGTATCACTAGGGGCAAAGAGAGAGCGTCGCAACGCACACTCCCCCAAAAGAGACACACTGCTATGCTTGAGGCCGAAGCCACGCGAGATGATGCGTCTGAGGACCGTCAAACCATCTGGTGATCCTGCTGGGAAGGGGCGCTGTGCACCACACTATACGGTGCCCACCCTGCCCCGGCAGCCTCAGGGAGCTGGATCATTAACCCTGCCACCCTCGGTGCTTTAGAGCATGGCCAGCTCCAGTGAACACCCTCCTTATTCTCTGCCCAGCACTGTAGCGGACGTGGTAGAGTCACCGCCTCTCAGGAGGCCCCTAGAGCTGCTCCAGGGCATTGTTCTGGCTCTAGGTATGCCAGAGGTCAGTTTGGAGAGACTGATTCCC
Organism: Silurus aristotelis; assembly: GCF_946808225.1. NCBI lineage: Eukaryota > Metazoa > Chordata > Actinopteri > Siluriformes > Siluridae > Silurus > Silurus aristotelis. Next base: position 29,438,738 of record NC_139587.1, on the reverse strand, counting down.
TTAAGAAACCAGCTGGCAGCAGTTGTGTCACGGTGAGTCCTGCGCACTGTAGACAGAGGCTAAATGATTCAACCCTGGGTCAATGGGGTTTCCATCAGGCTCTGATCATAGAGCAGGAAGTAAAAGGAACTCTCCTAAAGAATGTGGCTATCGAGGTGCTCCCTTCATCAAACAGAGAGACCAGGTTCTACAACCGGTACTTCATAGTTCCCAAAAAGGATGGTGGGTTGCATCCTATACTGGACCTGTGTCAGCTGAACCGCTCACTTTTGAGACTTAGTTTTAAGATGCTGACCCTGAAACAGGTTGTGTCACAAATCAGGTCTGGGACTGGTTAGATTTAAAGGATGCATACTTTCACATATCCATCCTTTCAGCTCACAGGAAGTTTCTGAGGTTTGCTTACGGGTAATTCTTCAATCCAGTCCCTCCACGAGGAGGTCATACGCACCGAGGTGGTGCCTGTTCACTGCATGTTGTGAACAACACCGCCTAGACCCAGTTAAATGCCCAGTCAGTTCAGTGCTGAAATTTCTTTAGGAACAGTTCACCAAAGGGTTGGCTCTGTCCAACCTGAAGGTTAACATGTCTGCCATTGCGGCCTGTCATGCCCCCCTCGCAGGCGCCCTAGTTGTGCCCATCCACACTAGACAGGGACTGATAACGCAGGTGACGCAGCTCGAGTTCCTGAACGGAAACGTCTTCAAGTTATGTATGTAACCATGGTTCACAGAGGAAATGAGACGCTGCGTTTCGATGCCACACTGCCTGCATCCCTGCAGTGCTTCCTTCTCCTTTCAGAAGCTGCCACTGGTTTCACTCCATGCACTTATAAGCTTCCTGGTCGTGACGTGACCCCGCCGGTGACGCCGCACTTTTTATTTGGACTGATTATACACATGTGTGGAGTGAGTGTGGACAACACAGAGGCATTTCCAAAGGGTTCCAACACAGCATCTCGTTCCCTTGGAGAACCATGGTTACATAAGTAACCTGGAGACATTTCTTCAGTTATAATTGTACTGTTGGTTCTTGTTTTGTAGTTTGGTAGATCATGTTCTGAACACTGCTTATAATGCAGTTCTGTTAGCATTAGCACGATAGCTCAATATAATAAAGTAAAAAAAAAAAAAAAAAGCTAAAAGAATAAAATTACTAATTATTAAAATGTACGGCCCTACAACATTAGCTAACAGCTCAATCTGGTCCAGTATTGTGTGTGTGTGTGTGTGTGTGTGTGTGTGAGAGAGAGATTGCAAGGTAAATGCAGCTTCAGACAAAACTCTCCTCCATGTTTGAACACAGAAGAAATGAGTCAACAAGTCGTGGTTTAATGAGCTGCTGATGATCCACCGGGTCGATACTTTCAGAACATTCAGCAGCCAATCTCCTTAGAGCAGCCTACACACACACACACACACACACACACACACAGAGATAAATATCACCAGTGGGTTGTACAAACCTGATTCCAAAAAAGTTGGGATGCTGTACAAATTGTGAATAAAAACAGAATGCAATGATGTGAAAGTTTCAAATTTAATTATTTTATTTAGAATACAACATAGATGAGATATCGAATGTTTAAACTGAGAAAATGTCTAATTTTAAGGAAAAAATACGTTGATTTTAAATTTCATGACATCAACACATCTCAAAAAAGTTGGGACAAGGCCATGTTTACCACTGTGTGGCGTCCCCTCTTCTCTTTATAACAGTCTGCAAACGTCTGGGGACTGAGGGACAAGTTGCTCAAGTTTAGGAATAGGAATGTTCTCCCATTCTTGTCTAATACAGGCTTCTAGTTGCTCAACTGTCTCAGCTCTTCTTTGTCGCATTTTCCTCTTTATGATGCGCCAAATGTTTTCTATGGGTGAAAGATCTGGACTGCAGACTGGCCATTTCAGTACCCGGATTCTTCTTCTACGCAGCCATGATGTTGTAATTGATGCAGTATTTGGTCTGACATTGTCATGTTGGAAAATGCAAGGTCTTCCCTGAAAGAGACGACGTCTGGATGGGAGCACGTTGTTCTAGAACTTGGATATACCTTTCAGCATTGATGGTGCTTTTTCAGATGTGTAAGCTGCCCATGCCACACGCACTCATGCAACCCCATACCATCAGAGATGCAGGCTTCTGAACTGAGCGCTGAGAACAACTTGGGTTGTCCTTGTCCTCTTTAGTCCGGATGACATGGCGTCCCAGTTTTCCAAAAAGAACTTCACATTTTGATTCGTCAGACCACAGAACAGTTTTCCACTTTGCCACAGTGCATTTTAAATGAGCCGTGGCCCTCAGAAAACACCTGAGCTTCTGGATCATGTTTAGATACGGCTTCTTTTTTGACCTATAGAGTTTTAGTCGGCGACGGCGAATGGCACGGTGGATTGTGTTCACCGACAATGTTTTCTGGAAGTTTTCCTGATCCCATGTTGTGATTTCCATTACAGCAGCATTCCTGTATGTGATGCAGTGGCGTCTAAGGGCCCGAAGATCACAGGCATCCAGTATGGTTTTCCGGCCTTCACCCTTACTCACAGAGATTGTTCCAGATTCTCTGAATCTTTGGATGATATGATGCACTGTAGATGATGAGAACTTCAAACTCTTTGCAATTTTTCTTTGAGAAACTGATGTTGCTCCACTATTTCTCACTGCAGCATTGGGGGAACTGGTGATCCTCTGCCCATCTTGACTTCTGAGAGACACTGCCACTCTGAGAGGCTCTTTTTATACCCAATCATGTTGACAATTGAACTGATTGAACTGATGAACAATTTGGTCCTCCAGCTGTTCCTTATATGTACATTTCACTTTTTCAGCCTCTTATTGCTGCCTGTCCCAACTTATTTGGAATGTGTTGCTCTCATGGAATCCAAAATGAGACAATATTTGGCATGACATTTTAAAATGTCTCACTTTCAACACTTGATATTTTATCCATATTCTATTGTGAATAAAATATAAGTTTATGAGATTTGTGAGATTTGTAAATTATTGCATTCCTTTTTTATTCACAATTTGTACAGAGTCCCAACTTTTTTGGAATTGGGTTTGTAGATATATATAGCTTATCATTTGTATGGAGATTAATATTAATTTCACACACACACACACACACACACACACACACACACACACTCTTCTCTTCTCTTACTAGACAGGCCACCAAAACCGAGTCACTGCTGTTTCTGTCAGCTGGAGATCGGCACAGCTCGATGAGATGCGGCACAGCTTTAAAAACAATAACTACAAATCAATCTCGTATTTCCAAACCACAACATTCTTAAATCACATTCTTATATATTTTATATTTACAATTCATTCAGAGTATTCAGACCCTTCACTTTATTCAGTGTTGTTATGTCTACAGTCTGATACTACAATTATTCAAATTTATTATTTTTTTCATGAATCTACACCCAGTTCCCCATAATGACAGAGTTCTAGAAATGTCTGTAAATTGTCATGTCCATGAGTATTTAATGAACAACTGAATTCGGGGATTTCCTGCTATTGTGTGTGTGTGTGTGTGTGTGTGTGTGTGTGTGTGTGTGTGTGTGTGTGTGTGTGTGTGTGTGTGTGTGTGTGTGCTGTACCTTGCAGTTGAATGGCAGCCTGAGCGATGTGTGGATCTCGGCTTAAACGTGCGAGAGTCACTGCAGCTTTCTGCTGAACTCTCTCACATGCAGCTCCCTCTGATGGACTGGGGGATGACGGTTTCTCTCCCAGCAGCAGCAGCAGACGCTCCAATCCTTTAGCACACACACTCTCATTATAAAAGCTGTGTGTGTGTGTGTGTGTGTGTGTGTGTGTGTGTGTGTGTGTGTGTGTGTGTGTGTGTGTGTTTTGCCTCTGATAGGAAAATGAGATTGATCAGAATATTTATACTGATTATATTTTAGGGTTTGCAGAAAGAGTACATAAATAATAAAGAAATGCATAGAGAATAATTTAAGGTTGAAGGTATATCAGAGATGTAGACAAAGATGCAGACAGATATACAGACAGAGATGTAGACAGAGATACAGACAGAGCTACAGACAGAGATGTAGACAGAGATGTAGACAGAGATGTAGACAGAGATACAGACAGAGATGTAGACAGAGATACAGACAGAGATGTAGACAGGGATGTAGACAGGGATGTAGACAGAGATACAGACAGAGATACAGACAGAGATACAGACAGAGATACAGACAGAGATTAATAGACCCCATAGACTCTGACTGGAGGATTCACTTCACTTTATCTCAAACTCAACACAACTGTTGTACTGTTTCAGTGTCTAAGAACATTATTCAGACACTGAGTTTAGACTGAAGACGAATTTTACTGGGAATAGATATGTTTGTGTACCGTTCTCCTGTAAGACCTCTGATGCCGTCTGTTCCAACACTGACAAATTGGCCAAAATTGTTACAACCTGCAAAGACCAAAACAACAAGGAGATGTGACATGAAAATGCTGAAATATAGCTACAACACTACTATACAACTATAGCTACAACACAACTACAAGACAACAACTTCAACACAATTACAGCTACAACACAAATACAACACTACAGCGACAACACAATTACAGCTCAACTATACAACTACAGCTACAACACAACTACAAAACAACAACACAACTACAGCAACAACACAATTACAGCTACAACACAACTACAGCTACAATACAACTACACAACTACAGCGACAACACAATAACAGTTACAACTCAACTATACAACTAAGGTAAGATGGCGGCGCGGCAGTAGCTCGCAGCGGCCTCTCCCGATCCAAAAATGGTGCTTTCACCATATTTAGCCCAACCTTCTACAATACATGGATACCAGAGTCAGCTGTAAATGTGTACGACCACCAGGCTCTGTTACAGTACAGGCATCATGCAACCAATAATCTGCATGATGAAGTTATTATTTTAACCTTCGCAATGTGTCTTGTCTTGTGTTGTCTTGTGTTGTCTGTCTGCACTGATTTTTGTTTGCACTAGGTTGCACTTGATGCACTTTACGTAGCTTGTGTTGTGTTGTAGCTCTATGTTGTTAGTGAAGCACTTGTCTCGTTTTTACTGTGTACTGTGTACCACTGTGTATAGTAGAAATGACAGTAAAAGCCTCTTTACTTGACTTGACTTGAACTACAGCTACAACACAACTATTCATTTACAGTGACAACACAACTATACAATTACAGCTACGACACAACTACAAAACAACAACTACAACACATTTACAGCTACAACACAAATACACAAATACAGCAACAACACAATTACAGCCACCACACCACTATACAACTACAGCGACAAAACAACTATACAATTACAGCTACTACAAAACTACAGCAACACCACAATTACAGCTTCAACACAAATGTTGTGTTCAGTGTGGTCAGCTGCTCGATCACGACTGCTCCGGCTATGCGTTGCTTTATTTTGTTTATTTTATATTTTTATTTACATTGTTACCTTTCCATTTATACAAGATGGTCATCATTAGATATGACAGAGCCACTCATATCTATTGGTGTACAATCTACTCACCTTTCGCCATTTTTAAACCCAGACTCATGTTGGCCGTGCGAGATCCTGAAGAAGAACAAAGGACGCGACCCGTACCAGCGTCCACGAGGGAAACGAGCCGGTGTCAGGAACAGGCTGAGGGCACCTGCTTACCGTGTTCCCTTACCTAGTATCTTGTTAGCCAACATCCAGTCTCTGGAAAACAAGCTTGACGACCTCAGGGCAAGGGTCAAGTTCCAGAGGGACATTCGGGACTGCAATCTTCTCTGCTTCACCGAGACATGGCTGAACCCAGCAGACTTTTTCTCGGTTTACCGCATGGACAGAACACTGGAGTCGGAGAAGTCAAGGGGAAGTGGAGTGTGTCTGATGGTGAACAACCACTGGTGCGGCAGTTCAAGCATCGTTCCTCTTTCACGCTCCTGCACACCAAATTTGGAACTACTGACCATCAAACGTCTGCCCTTCTATCTACCTTGGGTATTCAGCTCGGTCATAGTCCGTGCCGTTTATATTCCACCTCAACCGGACACGAACACTGCAGTATGGGACTTACACGAATCAATATCACTTCACCAAACACAGCATCGGGACACTGCACTGATTATGGTGGGATACTTTAACAGTGACAACCTCAAGCAAGCGAACTTTCAGCAGCACATCACCTGCCCCACCAGGGACGAAAGGACACTAGACCAATGCTACACACCATTTAAGAACAGCTACAAGGCACAATCACGTCCACTGTTCGGGAAATCGGACCATGCCACCATCTTCCTCATGCCTGTATACAACCAAAGGCTATAACAGGAAGTTCCGGTTCAGAGGGAGGTCGCACGCTGGACTGGCCAATCGTTGGCCGCTCTGCAGTATGCTTTGGATGAAGCAGACTGGGACAAGTTCAGGCGCAGCCCTTCCACATGTTTATGGAAGCGGTTGTTGGATTCATCGGGAAACCAGCGGATGATACGGTGCAGAGAACCACCATCAGAACGTTTCCCGAACAGAAGCTGTAGGTTAATAAAACCATCCGCTACGCACTGAGATCCTGCTCCACTGCCTACAACATGGTGCTTGCCACCAGGGACAAGGACGAGTACAAGACTGCATCTTACACTGTTCGCAGAGCGGTGAAGGAAGCAAAGCGGCGCTATGGGAGGAAACTGGAGTCACAATTTCAACATGGTGGTTCTAGGAGCATGTGGCAGGGACTAAGAAACATCATGGACTATAGAACACGATCTTTTAGAATGGGGAATGCGGACACTTCTCTGGCAGTCCAGCTAAACATCTTTTACACTCGCTTTAAGGCTGCATCTAACCACACTAGCGGCGCTAGCGGCAAAAACAGCATGCACGCTGAGAGCCCGGAGAGGTAAACACGTTCACCATCTCAGAGCATGACATGAGGAGGGCATTCAAGAGAGTGAATGCCAGGAAGGCAACAGGACCAGATGGCATCACAGGTCGGGTTCTGAAAGCCTGCGCTGACCAGCTAGCAATGGTGTTCACTGAGATATTCAACCTCTAAATGGAACAGTCTGTTGTCCCCTCATGCTTTAAACAGTCCACCATTGTTCCTGTCCCAAAGAAACCCCAGCCCGCCTGCCTCAACGACTACCGCCCTGTAGCCCTGACCTCAGTAGTAAAGCTGTTTGTGGACTACAGTTCAGCGTTCAACACCATAATTCCCTCCACGCTCACCTCTAAGTTAGAAGTCCTGGGACTCAGCCTGCCACTGTGTCAATGGATCTCCAACTTCCTGACAGACAGACCACAAGCCGTACGAGTGGGCAAACACCCCTCATCAACCCTCACCCTCAGCACTGGAGCTCCCCAGGATTGTGTTCTGAGCCTGCTGCTGTACTCACTGTACACATATGACTGTGTGGACACTTCCAAGTCCACCACCATCATTAAGTTTGCTGATGACACTTTTGTGGTGTGCCTGATCTCCAACAACGATGAGACGGCCTACCTACAAGAGGTTAAAAACCTGGAGAGATAGTGCCAGGAGAACAACCTTCTCCTGAACGTTGGTAAGACTAAGTAGTTGATAGTGCACCTCAGCATGAAGCAGGAGCAGTCAAACCAACCGCTAAACATCAACGGGACCCCAGTGGAGAGAGTGTTTCCGGTACCTAGGTGTTCACATCACACAGGACCTGTCTTGGTCTCGGTATCGACTTGGTAGGACTATTGTTCCAACCACTAAGGACAGATCCATAAATAACCTGTCTGATTTATCTCAGTTTCACATTAAACCCATAACTGCTGATCATCTTGATGAGATGGCGAACAACATAGACCTTATCCTCACTAGCACTTTAGACACTGTTGCCCCCATCCGGTTAAAAAAGGTTCAAAAACAAGCACCTGCACCTTGGTATAATAGTCATACGCATGCCCTAAAGAGAACAACACGTAATCTGGAGAGAAAATGGAGGAAAACTAAATTGGAGGTATTTAGAATTGCGTATAAAGACAGTATGCTCAGCTACAGACAGGCGCTAAAAGCTGCTAGAGCTAAACACCTGAGCAAACTCATAGAAAATAACAAAAACAATCCCAGGTTCCTTTTCAGTACAGTCGCTAAATTAACAACAAATCAGGGATCTGAAAAATGTGTTCCATCACAGTTTAGTAGTGAAGACTTTATGAATTTCTTCACTGAAAAAATTGATAGCATTAGAAAAACAATTGTGGCAGTTCAACCTCTGACAGCATCTCCCGACACAATCGTACTTACAACCCCACAACTACACTGTTTTACATGTATAGGACAGGAAGAGCTGTATGATGCTATTATGAAAGCTAAATCAACAACATGTCAGTTAGATCCAATTCCCACTAAACTACTGAAGGAAGTGTTATATACAGCTGGTGAGCCTCTTCTCAATATTATTAACTCCTCACTATCGTTAGGTCATGTCCCTAAATCCCTCAAGTTAGCAGTTATTAAGCCCCTCATTAAAAAACCTAATCTGGATCCAAACACACTATCGAATTACAGACCAATTTCAAATCTCCCATTTATGTCTAAGATTTTAGAAAAGATTGTCGCTGCCCAGTTATGTAACCACTTGCAGGAGAACAATATCTTTGAAGAGTTTCAGTCAGGTTTTAGGCCCCATCATAGCACAGAAACTGCTCTAGTTAAAATCACTAATGACCTGTTTTTAGCTTCAGACCAAGGCTACATCTCCCTATTAGTTTTACTAGATCTTAGTGCTGCGTTCGACACTATAGATCATGATCTTCTCCTTGATCGCTTACAGAATTACATCGGTATTCAGGGACAGGCATTAAGCTGGTTTAAATCCTACCTGTCCAATCGTTACTATTTCGTAGATTTAAATGGAGAGCTATCCAGGATAATGCTAGTAAATTATGGCGTGCCACAAGGGTCAGTTCTAGGACCCCTGCTTTTCACAATATACATGCTTCCCTTAGGAAATATTATTAGAAGGCATGAAATTAGCTTCCATTGTTATGATGATGATACCCAGCTATATATTTCATCCAAACCAGGCGATACAGCTCAATTAGCTCGCATAACTGAGTGTGTTGAAGAAATAAGAGATTGGATGACCCATAACTTTCTGCTATTAAATTCTGATAAAACGGAGATTTTGCTCATCGGCCCAAAAAATAGTTCACAGAAGCTCCAGCATCTCAGCCTGCATTTAGACGGTTGTTCTGTAACTACTAGTTCAACGGTAAAAGACCTGGGAGTTATTTTAGACAGCAACTTATCTTTGAAAAATCACATCAATCAAGTTACAAAAACAGCCTTCTTTCACCTTAGAAATATTTCTAAGCTAAGAAATATGTTATCTATATCTGATGCAGAGAAGCTCGTCCATGCGTTTATGACCTCTAGAATAGACTACTGTAATGCATTACTAGGTGGATGTCCTGCATCATTAATAAACAAGCTTCAGTTAGTTCAGAATGCAGCAGCAAGAGTTCTTACAAGGTCAAGAAAATACGATCATATAACCCCAATCTTATCGTCCCTACATTGGCTTCCTGTTAAGTTTCGAATAGACTACAAACTACTGCTACTCACTTATAAAGCACTAAATGGTTTGGCTCCCATGTATCTATCCAGTCTTTTAACACGCTACAATCCGTCACGCTCCCTGAGATCTCAAAACTCTGGGCTTCTAGTAGTTCCTAGAATAGCAAAGTCCACTAAAGGCGGTAGAGCATTTTCACATTTAGCTCCTAAACTCTGGAATAGTCTTCCTGACAGTGTTCGGGGTTCAGATACACTCTCCCAGTTTAAGTGTAGATTAAAAACATATCTTTTTAGCAAAGCCTACACATAACACACACCACACACATCACATCATAACCTTGTGCTCCAGAACATCTGATCACATGCACATTATCAACTTGTGCTGTTAATATCATGAACAGCAGCTACGCTAATTCCTCTCCACTGCTTCTCTTTCTCTCCCCATCCCGAGGCATCCTGAGGTTTGGCCAGCTCCAGTCACGTCCCACCTCGTGAAGATTATGGACCTATGGATGATCATGGAGAAGTAGATGCCGAGTGTTTAAAGGCCCTGGCATGGAGAAGCTGATGCTGGATCTATGATGATCACAAATTGTTCTGTATTGTTGAAAGATTTATGACCAAACTCTTGATGTCACCCATATGAGGATGGGTTCCCCTTTGAGTCTGGTTCCTCTCAAGGTTTCTTCCTCATATCATCTAAGGGAGTTTTTCCTTGCCACTGTCGCCACGGCTGCTCATCAGGGACAAACGCACACCATTCACCTTCACTGTTGTTTTCTGTAAAGCTGCTTTGAGACAATGTCTGTTGTGAAAAGCGCTATACAAATAAACTTGACTTGACTTGACTTGACTTGGTCCTGTCACATCAACTCCCTGGTAAAGAAGCCTAGCAGCGTCTGTACCATCTGAGACGTTTAAGGGACACTTCCCTCTCACGGGGTAAAGACTTTCTACACCTGCACCATTGAGAGCGTCCTGACAGGTAGCATCACTTCCTGGTTCGGAAACAGCACCATGCAGGACAGGCGAGCCCTCCAGTGGGTGGTGCAGTCAGCTGAACATACCATCCACACTGAGCTCCCTAACCTGCAGGACATCTACAGCACGCGGTGCAGGACCAGAGCCAGGAAGATTGTGAAGGACACCAGCCATCCCAACAATGGACTCTTTTCTTTGTTACGTTCAGGAAAACGCTTCCGCTCCCTGAAAGTGAACACAGAGAGAATAAGGAGGAGCTTCTTCCTGCAGGCCATTCGGAGTTGACAGGAAACACCCAGGATCTAGTTCTGGACCTCCCTCTCCATCTTCACACTTTGTCTGCTTAACTTTTTTGCACTATGACCCTTTAATCTCTGGACTGTGGACTTGCACAGCACAGTGCACTTTATACCACACCAAACCACACACGGTCACTTTATACCACACCATACCGCACACGGTTGCTTTATACCACACCATACCGCACACGGTCGCTTTATACCACACCCTTCCGCACGCGGTCACTTTGTACCACGCCATACCACACACGGTCACTTTATACCACACCATACCGCACACGGTTGCTTTATACCACACCATACCGCACACGGTCGCTTTGTACCACACCATTCCGCACGCGGTCACTTTGTACCACGCCATACCACACACGGTCACTTTATACCACACCATACCGCACGCGCTCACTTTATACCACAACATACCGCACACTGTCACTTTGTACCACACCATACCGCACGCGCTCACTTTATACCACAACATACCGCACACTGTCACTTTATACCACACCATACCGCACGCGGTCGCTTTATACCACACCATACCGCACGCACTCACTTTATACCACAACATACCGCACACTGTCACTTTGTACCACACCATACCGCACGCGGTCACTTTAAGGACAATCACGTCAATCACCCTAAATTTTACTGTTTTACTGTCATATGCATCCTTGTATATACATATTTTTTTCACATATATCTTCATATATTTTATATTTTATATAGTTTATACTTTTTATTTATCTACCTTTTTTTTCCTGATTTATTTTCCCTCAATTTAATTCCTCATGTTTCCTTCTATTGTCCACTGCATGTCGTACTCTGTATGAATGTCTATGTGACAAATAAAATTTAATTTGATTTTAGTTGATTTGTGATTTGTGAATACAACACTACAGCTACTACACAACTACAGCTCCAACAAAACTACACAAATACAACTTGAACACAGCTACAGCTACAACGTAACTATAAGACTTCAGTTAGAACACAACTACAACACAACAACCCAACTACAGCTACTACAAAACTACAAAACAACAACACAACTACAAATAAAACACTATTACACAACTACAGCTACAACACAACTTCAACACAACTACAGCTGCAAAACAACTACACAACTACATCTACAGTGAAAGAAATACTACACAATTGCAGCTGGATTACAGCAGTAGACTGTGGATTGCTGTGACCTGGTCTTTAGAGTACGGGGTGTCGACACGCTGGCGGTCTCTGCAGGCCTGGAGGAGGATGTGCACTGCATTAAGCTGCAGAAGAATCTCACATGCCAAACTGTCAAAGAAAGTGATATTTGCCAGTGCAGCCGAGGCTAAGAGGAACACCTCACCACACGATGCAGTCTCACACAGCTCTATACACACACACACACACACACAAACACACACACACACACACACAAACATACATTTTATTTTTCACATAAATATAATAAAGTTTAAAATAATCAAATAATAATAATAATAATAATAATAGTGAATAATAATAATAGTAATGGAAATGTGGGGATTAGTAGTAATGAGAATGTGGGGATTAGTAGTAACGAGGGTGTGGGGATTAGTAGTAATGGGAATGTGGGGATTAGTAGTAATGGGAATGTGGGGATTAGTAGTAATGAGAATGTGGGGATTAGTAGCAATGGGAATGTGGGGATTAGTAGTAATGAGGGTGTGGGGATTAGTAGTAATGGAAATGTGGGGATTAATAGTAATGGAAATGTGGGGATTAGTAGTAATGGGAATGTGGGGATTAGTAGTAATGGAAATGTGGGGATTATTAGTAATGGGAATGTGGGGATTAGTAGTAATGGAAATGTGGGGATTATTAGTAATGGGAATGTGGGGATTAGTAGTAATGGGAATGTGGGGATTAGTAGTAATGAGAATGTGGGGATTAGTAGCAATGGGAATGTGGGGATTAGTAGTAATGAGGGTGTGGGAATTAGTAGTAATGGGAATGTGGGGATTAGTAGTAATGGAAATGTGGGGATTAGTAGTAATGGGAATGTGGGGATTAGTAGTAATGGAAATGTGGGGATTAGTAGTAATGGGAATGTGGGGATTAGTAGTAATGGAAATAGGGGGATTAGTAGTGATGAGGGTGTGGGGATTAGTAGTAATGAGGGTGTGGGGATTAGTAGTAATGAGAATGTGGGGATTAGTAGTAATGACAGTGTGGGGATTAGTAGTAATGAGGGTGTGGGAAATAGTAGTATTGAGGGTGTGGGGATTAGTAGTAATGACGGTGTGGGAAAACTGATGACTGATCTAACTGATGAGGGCAGAGACGATGTCCTGCATGCTCTCTATGAAGCTGGAGAGATGATGTGTGTTGGAGTGGTGAGGAGATGTGATCTGAGCCACGACTGCAGCCGCTTCAGCTCGAGCTGCTTCAGTACAACCTTCATCAGTCAGAATATCAGCCAGACACAGGACACCATCAACCTACACACACACACACACACACACACACACACACACACACACACACTTAATAAATGTGCCTCAGATGGTAGTTGCTGTGTGTGTTTGTTTCCCAGGTTTCTGTAAGAAAGTGGCATGTTTACATATTTTTGTAATTGTTTGTTTGTTTGTACAGGTTTGTGTGGAACACAGTAGTTCTGCAGGCAATAGTTAAAAAACAGAACGAAAAGTGGAAAAAACTTTCTTATTCCCTCCACTATGCTATAGATCCTCTCATTTATTGTGTTTATATTGGTGGCCACATGGGGGCGCTGTTGCACAGGTTACTAAAGATTGCAGACCAACTGCAGTGCAAAGAATTACAAAAAATTCAGACACTTCCTGATCATCTACACACTGCACATCTGTACACATCTGTATTTTATTAAAAACGTATTTAATGTTTATTATACAAAATAAATTTTAAAAATGTCTGAGTGTGATGTCTGAAAAGAAAACTATATATATATATATATAATGTGTGTGTGTGTGTGTGTGTGTGTGTGTGTGTGTGTGTGTGTGTGTGTGTGTGTGTGTGTGTGTTAAGGTGTTAAGTATTCATATCATCACTGACTCTGACACATATTTCTGAAATAAAAGTATAATTTCCTATAAACTCCATGATCAGGACTCTGATGAGCTGCTGAGTTTCAGCAGGTGTGTTTTTCAGCCTCAGTGCTCTCAGCATTACTGTCACATCCTCCTCCGAGAGGAAGCTCAGGCTTCGCTTTTTTATTTAGAAATATCTGACAGCTGCCAGTTCCTTCACTCAGCACTGTATTGAAAAAACCTTTTAACCAAATGGAGATTTACAGCACTTACAGAACTTTAAGAACTTTTAGAACTTTTCCTCTGAGATTTTCAGCCTGAACTTTGACCTCTTCTTTATTCAATCAGATCAGTAAAAATGCAGCACTGCCAGGTCTTACATCAGTTTATAATGTTCTTATTATTTATTTTACAATGACTTCAAATGGTGTGTGTGTGTGTGTGTGTGTGTGTGTGTGTGTGTGTGTGTGTGTGTGTGTGTGTGTGTGTGTGTGTGTGTGTGTGTGTGTGTGTGTGTGTGTGTGTGTGTGTGTGTGTGTGTGTGTGTGTGTGTGTTAGTGTACTTTCTCCAGTTGGGTGATTCCCTCCTCCACGCAGCAGATGGAGGCGACTGTCCTGAGTGCAGGAGCATATAAAGAGCTGAAACAGTCCTGCCTACAGATCTTCAACAGCGCTACAACTGCTCCTTCCTGCACACACACACACACACACACACAAACTCACACACACACACACAGTAGGTCTATATGTAAAGAATTAGATAAAGATAAAGTCGAGTGCAGATGCTGAGATGTTCTCACATTGGCAATAATGCTGCAGAGCTGTGGTCCGTCCTGAGTGAGTGACAGCAGATTACTGATTGCATTCTCCATGAGGAACACATCATCTGACTCCTCAACCTGCCTGATCAGGACCTGCTCAGACACACACATACACACACTCTTCCATTTGAGCACACCTAAGCTATGCTAAGTCTACACTCAGGACGTGGATGTTTCAGTGATCTTACTTGTATTTCATTGGCTAAGGCCATGTCAATCATTTGGCTGAATGAATCACTGACATCTGTGAGGATCTCATGAATGGCCTCCTTCATGGACTTGAGGAAATATTCATCATCTGTGTTGAGACACCTGGGAAACACACACACACACACACACACACACACACACACACACATAAACTGTCTGTTATTGTCACTTCTCTAAGGAACCAATTATTCTGCATATTTCTCACACTGTTACTCTGCACTCATTCTGGGTTCCTCACCTCTCAGTAATGACGGTGAGCTCCATACACTTCTCAAGCAGAGTGGCCTCATACTGCAGCAGAGACACAGAGCAAGACACTGAGAGAATATCTACACATCCAGCTGCACCACATCCTCCTTAATGACCTTCTGCATGTGTGTGTTAATGATGATGTTGTAGCTTCCTGACCTTCTGCATGTGTGTGTTGGTGGATCTGTGAGTGCTGCACTCGTGCACCAGAGAGCGAACGTGACAGTTGGCTCTGACTGCCGTTCCATGAACACGCTGCCATCGTCCTTTCTCTAAACGCTGGAACATCTTGCCAAGCTCAGTACTGACAACCAGGGCCCTCTTCAGGAGAGTCTGCAGGTTGTCCCTTGTCACATGATCACTGGCCACACCCACCCCAGGGATAATGAGCTCACCTGCAGTGTCCTCGTCAACGCCCAGGGGCTTGGACTGCAACACACACATGCACTCCACCTCGGTCATGTGACGCAGATCTTCCATCCAACGCTGCACAGAGTCCACCTGGATAACATGCATCCTGACACACACACACACACACACACACACACACACACAAACACACACACACACACACACACACACACACACACCTGGTGTTCAGAATGTAAATCTCACACGTGTTCTGATCATTACTTTTTTATATCATTGAGAGAAAATAAAATGATGTAAGAGAACATTAGCATTATGATGATGATGATGATGATGATGATGATTGCAGAATAAACACACAGATGTGTGCGATGCTGCTGAAAGTGATGGAGTGTTTCAGTGTTAAGGGAGTTACACAAAACCTGCAGTGTTAATGAGTTTCACTAAACACTAACTTTCAGTTCAAGTCAGTTTTATTTGTGTAGCATTTTTAATTAATAGACATTTTAAAAGCAGAGATGAAAAAAAGAACTTAAGTTTAAATATAGAATTTTATATATAAGTTTCTCCATAA
>NC_139587.1:29420172-29422438 GCF_946808225.1 Silurus aristotelis | reverse complement strand
CGCACACAACACACACACAGGCACATATACAACACACCCACACACACACACGCACACACACACACACAGGCACACACACAGGCACATGCACATGCACAACACACACACACACTGGCACACACAGGCAAACACACACCCACACACACCCACACAGGCACACACACACACAAGCATGCACACAACACACACAGGCACAAACACACACACACACACACACACACAAGCACAGAGAAGAAAATGTACAGTACAGTAGTCACCACAAACACCATCAATAAGGGAAAACATTATTCAGCACTAAATAGAGAGAACATCATGGTGGACCTGACCATAGCGTCTGAAATGAAATTACTAAAGATACAGTTTATGTATCTCCTGTTCATCTCCTCTCAAACACCAGTGCAAACATCAATGCAGGATTTATAGCATGTTGTTACAAACTGAGGGACAACCAGAACCAACAACCAAATCAAACAACCAGAAAAACCCAACCTATCACCATAACCACCTACCACCATAACCACTAACCAACCTAACCCCCAGCTACCATTATAACCACTATTCACCCTAACCACCAGCTACCACCATAACCACCATCAACCCTAACCCCCACCTACCACCATAACCACCATCAACCCTAACCCCCACCTACCACCATAACCACCATCCACCCTAACCCCCACCTACCACCATAACCACCATCCACCCTAACCCCCACCTACCACCATAACCACCATCCACCCTAACCCCCACCTACCACCATAACCACCATCCACCCTAACCCCCACCTACCACCATAACCACCATCAACCCTAACCCCCACCATAACCACCATCCACACTAACCCCCACCTACCACCATAACCACCATCAACCCTAACCCCCACCTACCACCATAACCACCATCCACCCTAACCCCCACCTACCACCATAACCACCATCAACCCTAACCCCCACCATAACCACCATCCACACTAACCCCCACCTACCACCATAACCACCATCAACCCTAACCCCCACCTACCACCATAACCACCATCCACCCTAACCCCCACCTACCACCATAACCACCATCAACCCTAACCCCCACCTACCACCATAACCACCATCCACCCTAACCCCCACCTACCACCATAACCACCATCCACCCTAACCCCCACCTACCACCATAACCACCATCCACCCTAACCCCCACCTACCACCATAACCACCATCAACCCTAACCCCCACCATAACCACCATCCACACTAACCCCCACCTACCACCATAACCACCATCAACCCTAACCCCCACCTACCACCATAACCACCATCCACCCTAACCCCCACCTACCACCATAACCACCATCCACCCTAACCCCCACCTACCACCATAACCACCATCCACCCTAACCCCCACCTACCACCATAACCACCATCAACCCTAACCCCCACCTACCACCATAACCACCATCCACCCTAACCCCCACCTACCACCATAACCACCATCAACCCTAACCCCCACCTACCACCATAACCACCATCCACCCTAACCCCCACCTACCACCATAACCACCATCCACCCTAACCCCCACCTACCACCATAACCACCATCCACCCTAACCCCCACCTACCACCATAACCACCATCAACCCTAACCCCCACCTACCACCATAACCACCATCCACCCTAACCCCCACCTACCACCATAACCACCATCCACCCTAACCCCCACCTACCACCATAACCACCATCCACCCTAACCCCCACCTACCACCATAACCACCATCCACGCTAACCCCCACCTACCACCATAACCACCATCAACCCTAACCCCCACCTACCACCATAACCACCATCCACCCTAACCCCCACCTACCACCATAACCACCATCCACCCTAACCCCCACCTACCACCATAACCACCATCAACCCTAACCCCCACCATAACCACCATCCACCCTAACCCCCACCTACCACCATAACCACCATCCACGCTAACCCCCACCACTATCCACTTATTATTGATATAAAAACCCATCACATGACCTGCACACGATACAAACCTTTGTTCAGATGAGATTCTTTTAGCTGTGAGGAACTGATCTTGTTTCTGTCTCTGAAATGTTCTGATTCCATAATGTTAACAAACTCAATGTTAAAAACACATTTATTAAATTTTTTTGTATTATTTATAGAACTTTGTGTGTTTCTGCGTGTAGAAGGAAATATCAGAAACAGTATTCGCACCTTTGCTGGTGCCGGCCCCCCAGCAGGTCAGGAAGGGGTATT
>NC_139587.1:29410172-29415172 GCF_946808225.1 Silurus aristotelis | reverse complement strand
AATCCCCAATAAGTATTTTGGTCTATCATGCTGTCCACGAGAGCCTGTGAAAATTAGCTTAACAAATGAGTTCCCTTTCAGGAACTTGAGCCAGCTCACAGACTCCTCACAGCCTGTGCTGTTCGAGGAGCTCCTGGAAATAGTGACCCGTTGGCCCGTTCTTTCTCCCCGCTGAATTTGCTGTACACGGACATAGTTGGGTTTTAGGAATGTGGCCATGGGGAGATGCCCAGGGTCGAGGAGACGGGCTATATAACGAGGATAGCTGGCTATCTCTCCCCAGGTGTTGCATCGCTGAAGGCTCTGGTATTGCCTACTAGGCCATTGAAAGCCACTTAGCCCTTAGTGAGTAAGGCTTGCGCAGCAGTAGGCCAGGCTGGGAGCTGACTATGAGTTTGTTGCAGGCATACCAGGCCAACCTGCTGCGAGAGTTGGACGAGGGTTTCAGCTCTGAGGCTGACGATGTTAAGGAGTTACATCACGTGGCTGACTTAACCCTTAGGGCCACCAAGGACATGGTGCGGGCCGTGGGTCGGTCGATGGCAGACTTACTGACCACAGAGAAGCATCTGTGGCTCACCTTGTCGGAAATCCCTCACAGGGCTTTTCTGCTGAATGCCCCAATAGCTACTTCTGGCCTGTTAGGCACTTGACCGTGCTGCGGGCCCCTCCGTTGGTGGCTTAGAGACAGAGGGTTCTGCCGAGGTAAGCTATTTGAACCTTATATATATGGAGGGAACACAAGACCTGTCTCAAGACCCCGTCCTGGTAGCGCCTTGTCGTCATGTAACACTAATAGCAGACGCATCCCCAAGGTCGGTGGGACGTGCTACATCGTTCATGGCACATAAACTGCCTGGAGATGATGGCTGTTCTCATGGCACTCGAACACTTCCTCAAAGACCTGAGAGGTACCTACATGCTAGTCCATGTGAATAACATGTCAGTGGTCAACCGCCAGGGCCAAGCCTTCAAGGGCCAAGGCCTGGGGAATAGAGGCTCCACCCCGAAGTGGTGGAGCAGATATGGCAGAGATATTACAGAGCCCAGGTAGATGTCTCCTCATGGTGGAACCTTGTTGGTTCCAAAGTTTAAAAGCTAAATGTAAGAATGCTCTACCACCTTTAGGAACTACTAGAAGTTCGGAGTTTTGAGATCTCAGGGAACGTGATGGATTGTAGCATAATGTAGTTCACCAGGAGGAGATGGCGCCGGTGAGGTCGGCTGGCGTGACGACTGTTCCGGCTACGTGTTGGCTTTTTTTGTTTATTTATTATTTTTATTTACTTAGTTACCATTTCATCTACACAAGATGGACATCATTAGATATGACAGAGCCACTCATATCTATTTGTGTACAATCTACTCACCTTTCGCCGTTTTTAAACCTGGACCCATGCTGGCCGAGCAAGATCCTGAGGAACAAAGGACGCAACCCGTACCGGCATCCGCGAGGGAAACGAGCCGGCGTCAGAAACAGGCTGAGGGCACTCCCTCACCGTGCTCCCTTACCTAGTATCCTGTTAGCCAACGTCCAATCCCTGGAAAACAAGCTTGATTACCTCAAGGCAAGGGTCAAGTTCCAGAGGGACATTCAGGACTGCAACCTTCTCTGCTTCACCGAGACATGGCTGAACCCAGCAGTACTAGACCACGCCATCCAGCCAGCGGAGTTTTTCTTAGTTTACCGCATGGACAGAACAATGGAGTCGGAGAAGAGGAGGTGGAGTGTGTCTGATGGTGAACAACCACTGGTGCGACAGCGCGAGCATCGTTCCCCTTTCACGCTACTGCACACCAAATCTGGAACTACTGACCATCAAATGTCAGCCCTTCTATCTACTTTGGGAATTCAGCTTAGTCATAGTCAGTGCCATTTATATTCCACCTCAAGCGGACACGGACACTGCAGTATAGGACTTACACAAATCAATAACACTTCAACAAAGACAGCATCGGGACGCTGCGATCTGATGAAAGACTTTAATAGTGAGAGGGAGAGTGAACACCAGGAAGGCAGCAGGACCAGATGGCATCACAGGTCGAGTTCTGAAAGCCTGCGCTGACCAGCTAGCACTGGTGTTCACTGAGATATTCAACCTCTTATTGGAACAGTCTGTTGTCTCCTTATGCTTCAAACAGTCCACCATTGTTCCTGTCCCAAAGAAGCCCCAGCCCGCCGGCCTCAATGACTATCGCCCTGTAGCCTTAACCTCAGTAGTGATGAAGTGCTTTGAGAGACTGCTCAGAGACTTCATCACTGCATCACTACCAGACACACTGGACCCACTACAGTTTGCATACCGCCCAAACCGTTCTACTGAGGACACCATTGATCATCTCCTTCACACTACAATGAGCCACCTGGACTACAGAAAAGGGAATTGTACAAAGATGCTGTTTGTGGACTACAGTTCAGTGTTTAACACCATAATTCCTTTCACACGCACCTCTAAGTTGGATTTCCTGGGACTGCCGCTGTGTCAATGGATCTCTAACTTCCTGACTGACAGACCACAAGCCGTATGGATGGGAAAACACACCTCATCCACCCTCACCCTCAGAACTGGAGCTCCCCAGGGTTGTGTTCTGAGCCCCCTGCTGTACTCACTGTACACATATGACTGTGTGGCCACTTCCAACTCCACCACTATTATCAAGTTTGCTGACGACACTGTTGTGGTGGGCCTGATCTCCAAAAATAACGAGACGGCCTACCTACAGGAGGTTAAAAACCTGGAGAGATGGTGCCAGGAGAACAACCTTCTTCTGAAAGTCAGCAAGACTAAGGAGTTGATAGTAGACTTCAGCACGAAGCAGGAGCTGGTGAAGAAGCCCAGCAGTGTCTGTACCATCTAAGACGCTTAAGGGACTTTAAACTACCCTCTCAGGGGCTAAAGACTTTCTACACCTGCACCATTGAGAGCGTTCTGACGGGTAGCATCACTTCCTGGTTCGGAAACAGCACCATGCAGGACAGGCGAGCCCTCCAGAGGGTGGTTTGGTCACCTGAACGTACCATCCACACCAAGCTACCTAACCTGCAGGACATCTACAGCATGCGGTGCAGTACCAGAGCCAGGAAGATTGTGTAGGACCACAGCCATCCCAATAATGGACTGTTTTCTTTGTTACGTTCAGGGAAGCACTTCCGCTCCCTGAAAGTGAAAACAGAGAGAATGAGGAGGAGCTTCTTCCTGCAGGCCATTCGGAGTTTGAACCAGGAAACATCCAGGATCTAAAACTGGTTCACTCTATCCATCGTCACACTTTTCTGCACATTTTCTTTTCTTTTCGCACTACGACACTTTAATCACTTTAATCTTTGAACTGTCACTTTAACTCTGGACTTGCACAGCACAGTGCACCATACCACACGTGGTCACTTTATACCACACCATACCGCACACGGTCACTTTATACCACACCATACCGGTTACTTTAAATGCAATCACATCAACCACCTCAATTTTTACTCTTTTACTGTTTACTCTCATAAGCACCCTTGTATATACATTTTTTTTCTCATATATATCTTTATTATTTATCTGCCTCCTTTTTTTCTTGGTTTATTTTTCTTCCCATCCTATTCCCTCATGCTGGACTGTCGTAAAAATCATTTCACTGCATGTAGTACTCTGTATGTATGTGTATGTGACAAATACAATTTTATTTAATTTGATTTGATTAGAAGACTGGAGATATACATGGGAGATAAACCATTTAGTGTTTTGTAGGTAAGTAGCAGTAGTTTGTAGTGGATTTGAAACTTAACAGGTAGCCAGTGTAGGGATGAGATTATATAGGCATGGTGATATTTTCTCACCTTGTGAGAACTCTGGCTGCTGCATTCTGTAGCTTGTTTATTAATGATGCAGGACATCCACCTAGAAATGCATTACAAAAGTCCAGTCTGGGGGCCATGAATGCATGGACGAGCTTCTCTGCATCAGATATAGACAACATGTTTCTTAGCTTAGCAATATTTCTACGGTGGAATAAGCTGTTTTTGTAACTTGGTTCATATGATTTTTAAAAGACAAGTTGGAGTCTAAAATAACTCCTAGCTTATATAAAAAAATAAATAATAGTTACAGAACATTAGTCTAATGCATATTGAAATGTTGGAGCTTCTGTGTACTGGTTTTTGGGCCGATGAGCAAAATCTCCGTCTTTTTAGAATTTTATAATAGAAAGTTATGAGTCATCCAGTCTTTTATTTCTTTAACACACTCAGTTATCCAAGCCAATTGAGTGTATCGTCTGGCTTTGATATATAGCTGGGTATCACCAGCATAACAGGGAAAGCTTATTCCATACCTTCTAATAATATTTCCTAAGGGAAGCATGTATATTGTAAAAAGCAGGGGTCCTAGAACTGAACCTGAACCTGAATAGCTCTCCATTTAGGTCTACAAAATGGTAACGATCAGACAGGTGGGATTTAAACCAGCGTAATGCCTGTCCCTGAATGCTGATGTAATTTTGTAAGAGATCTAGGAAAAGATCATGATCTAAAGTTTCAAATACCGCACTAAGATCTAGTAAAACCTTTAGGAATACTATCACCATAAAAAGTTTTACACTAGAATCTCCATCATGGAACAGAATGATGAACTGTTATAAATCAACATCCAGTGTCAGCTAGATGAGGATGAGAATGGGTTTCCTTTTGATTCTAGTTCCTCTCAAGGTTTCTATCTCAGACCATTTTAGGAAGTTTTTCCTTGCAACAGTAGCCATTGGCATGATCACCATGGATAAACAATTATAAGGAACTTATAGGCAATATTCTTTTATAACTTTTATAACTTACACGTTCATTTATTTAACCTTATTACCGGTTTATCTGCGTAAAGCTGCTTTGAGACAATTTTTATTGTAAAAAGCACTATTTAATTAAAGTGAATTTTCCCTCATGACAGTCATCACTGACTCAATAATTGAGGACAAACTTATGGGGACCGATTTATAAATGTAAGATATGTATAAGTACACTG
>NC_139587.1:29385172-29402672 GCF_946808225.1 Silurus aristotelis | reverse complement strand
TGCACACTCTTGGCATTCTCTTGATGAGCTTCAAGAGGTAGTCACCTGAAATGGTCTTCCAACAGTCTTGAAGGAGTTCCCCGAGAGATGCTTGGCACTTGTTGGCCCTTTTGCCTTCACTCTGCGGTCCAGCTCACCCCTAAACCATCTCGATTGGGTTCAGGTCTGGTGACTGTGGAGGCCAGGTCATCTGGCGCAGCACCCCATCACTCTCCTTCTTGGTCAAATAGCCCTTGATGCCTTCAGTGTGACTCTACAATTTACTTAGTCATGAAAAAAAAGAAAATTCTTTGAATGAGAAGGTGTGTCCAAACTTTTGGTCTGTACTGTATATCTATCTTTATATCTTATATACAGTGAGGAAAATAAGTATTTGAACACCCTGCTATTTTGCAAGTTCTCCCACTTAGAAATCATGGAGGGGTCTGAAATTGTCATCGTAGGTGCATGTCCACTGTGAGAGACATAATCTAAAAAAAAAAATCCAGAAATCACAATGTATGATTTTTAAACTATTTATTTGTATGATACAGCTGCAAATAAGTATTTGAACACCTGAGAAAGTCAATGTTAATATTTGGTACAGGAGCCTTTGTTTGCAATTACAGAGGTCAAACGTTTCCTGTAGTTTTTCACCAGGTTTGCACACACTGCAGGAGGGATTTTGGCCCACTCCTCCACACAGATCTTCTCTAGATCAGTCAGGTTTCTGGCCTGTCGCTGAGAAACACGGAGTTTGAGCTCCCTCCAAAGATTCTCTATTGGGTTTAGGTCTGGAGACTGGCTAGGCCACACCAGAACCTTGATATGCTTCTTACAGAGCCACTCCTTGGTTATCCTGGCTGTGTGCTTCGGGTCATTGTCATGTTGGAAGACCCAGCCTCGACCCATCTTCAATGCTCTAACTGAGGGAAGGAGGTTGTTCCTCAAAATCTCCCAATACATGGCCCCGGTCATCCTCTCCTTAATACAGTGCAGTCGCCCTGTCCCATGTGCAGAAAAACACCCCCAAAGCATGATGCCACCACCCCCATGCTTCACAGTAGGGATGGTGTTCTTGGGATGGTACTCATCAATCTTCTTCCTCCAAACACGTTTAGTGGAATTATGACCCAAAAGTTCTATTTTGGTCTCATCTGACCACATGACTTTCTCCCATGTCTCCTCTGGATCATCCAAATGGTCATTGGCAAACTTAAGACGTGCCTGGACATGTGCTGGTTTAAGCAGGGGAACCTTCCATGCCATGCATGATTTCAGACCATGACGTCTTAGTGTATTACCAACAGTAACCTTGGAAACGGTGGTCCCAGCTCTTTTCAGGTCATTGACCAGCTCCTCCCGTGTAGTCCTGGGCTGATTTCTCACCTTCCTTAGGATCATTGAGACCACACGAGGTAAGATCTTGCATGGAGCCCCAGTCTGAGGGCAATTGACAGTCATGTTTAGCTTCTTCCATTTTCTAATGATTGCTCCAACAGTGGACCTTTTTTTCACCAAGCTGCTTGGCAATTTCCCCGTAGCCTTTCCAGCCTTGTGGAGGTGTACAATTTTGTCTCTAGTGTCTTTGGACAGCTCTTTGGTCTTGGCCATGTTAGTAGTTGGATTCTTACTGATTGTATGGGGGGGACAGGTGTCTTTATGCAGCTAATGACCTCAAACAGGTGCATCTAATTTAGGATAATAAATGTAGTGGAGGTGGACATTTTAAAGGCAGACTAACAGGTCTTTGAGGGTCAGAATTCTAGCTGATAGACAGGTGTTCAAATACTTATTTGCAGCTGTATCATACAAATAAATAGTTTAAAAATCATACATAGTGATTTCTGGATTTATTTTTTTAGATTATGTCTCTCACAGTGGACATGCACCTACGATGACAATTTCAGACCCTCCATGATTTCTAAGTGGGAGAACTTGCAAAATAGCAGAGTGTTCAAATACTTATTTTCCTCACTGTATTCTTATATTTTATTTTATATAGTTTTTATACTTTATTTATTAGTCTTCTTTGTATTATGTTTCTCCCCATCCCATTCCTTCATGCCGGACCATCGTAATAAGAATTTCACTGCATGTCGTACCCTGTATGTATGTGTATGTGACAAATAAAAATGATTTGATTTGATTTGATTACATAGAACATAATCCACCTGTGTGCACCTTCCTCCACTCTTATACGTCACCCTGTGATCCTCCTTCTTCTTAAAATACGTGTTCACCACTGCCATTTCCATCCTTTTAGCAAAATCTTCCACCATCTGCCCTTCCACATTCCTCTCCTTAAAACCATACCTACCCATCACCTCCTCATCACCTCTGTTCCCTTCACCTACATGCACATTAAAGTCTGCCCCAATCACCAATCTTTCATTCCTACGTTCACCTTCTACCACTTCATCTAACTCACTCCAGAATCTTTCCTTCTCCTCCATCTCACAACCCACTTGTGGATCATAAACACTGATGACGTTTATCATCATCCCTTCACCTTCCAGCTTCACAATCATCACCCTATCAGAAACTCTCTTCACCTCCACTACACTCTTACTGTACTCTTCCTTCAGAATCACCCCTACACCATTTCTCTTTCCATCCACACCATGATAGAACAGTTTAAACACCTCCAATGTTCCTGCTCTTACTCCCTTTCCACTTGGTCTCCTGAACACACAACATCTCTACCTTTCTCCTCTCCATCATATCAGCTCCCTCTCTCCCTTTACCAGTCATAGTACCAACATTTAAAGTACCAACCTACTTTCACCCTGATCACACTGTACAGTGTCTTTACCTTTTATACAACAGTAAGGAGCCTTAATAATCCTTATTTCTCTCTCTCTCTCTCTCTCTCTCTCTCTCTCTCTCTCTCTCTCTCTCTCTCTCTCTCTCTCGCTCTCTCTCTCTCTCTCTCTTGCTCTGCCCATGCACGGGGAAAGGGTGAGCGTGGCGTGTAGATCACAAGAGCAGTTGGCGTGTTGCCAAATTTTTGGGGGAGTTTTTTGGAATTTTTTCCTTAAAACATCTAGGAATAATCTAGTGTGTGTGCACTAGCATGCTTGTGCAACTGTGTTTTTTTAACAGTCTTCAGAAAGTGACTAAACTGATCTAGAAAGGAATTGTGTTGAATAATGAGTGTATACTGGTTTCTCCCCTCAGGTTCCCTACTAAAAAAGACATGCTGTTTTATGTGCCTCCTTTTATCAGTGATAAAGCAATAGTCAGAGTCAAGGAGTTTTCACAGTCACAGTCACAGTCGCCACCGGCTTGTTCATCAGGGACAAACTTACACTTATAAAGAAAATCTTATTTATTTTTATCACCACATTATCTGTGTAAAGCTGCTCTGACACAATGTTCATTTTTAAAGCAAAATACAAATAAAAATTAACTTAATTAAATTGAATCGAGTTAAAGAGCTGTCTTCCCCATGAAGAAATTTCCCCCGGGTTATCACATTATGTCTTTCAGGAGGATGTTTTTATAGTCCTGAATGAAGGTCTGGATGAACTAAATGCAGTCTTTAAGTTCAGAATTGAGATATTTGACTAAAATTTTTTCATTTCCACCAATGCAGAAATAAAATGTTTTAAACGTGGTCAGTTTGGGCATCTTATTCACACCTGTCCTGAAAGACAGAGTGACCCCGGTGTCTCCAAGCGACCGGAGCAGGAAGAAGCTGAACCGTTCCTGAGTCGTTCCCTCTGCGGCTTCAGCTTGGCCTGCTGCTGAAATCCCTGTAACTGCTGCTGCACCAGGGACTAGGGAGGTGAGCCCCAAGCTCAGACTGTAGATCAGAGCTCCACTAGTGACGTACTCACCCCAGAGAAGCCCTGCTCGGCCAAACTGGACCGCGAGAAGCCCTGCTGGATGAACCAGGCCATGAAAAATGTTTTTTAAGAACCACCAAAAGGCAGAAAATGTTTTAATTGAATAGTTTTTAGCGAACAAGAAATTTTCAAGCTAAAGAAACTGATAACGAAGGTCAATAAGGAAAACTCGGATGAAGACCGATAAAATGTGTGTTGTTTTTTTACTTCGAGTTATTTATGATCTGTTTGTTTTATTTACACTTCTTTTTAATGAACAGGAGTTTTAATATAAATGGAGCAAAAGGACACTATTTGAGCTTATTAAGCAGAAAAATGTTGACATTGTTCTGCTACAGGAGACCTACAGAGATGCACAGTGATGTCAATAACACTGCTGATTGGGTGAAGGAGTGGGACGGGTTGGCGATTTTAAGCCACAACGCGTCACTTACTGGTGGTGTTGCCCTGCTTTTTAATCCTGTTTCTTACACTGCTGAAGAAGTTTTTGAAAGTGAAGGTTTTAGTGTTTATCTGTGTGGACGCTCCCACCAGTGCAGTGGAGAGAATTAGTTTTTTACACAAACTCAACAATGTTATTTTAAACTGCAGCACTGCAGAGTTTTACATTTTGGGAGGTGATTTTAATTGTACATCAGAAAATATAGACAGGAACCATGCAGAACATCATTCAACTTCCCGTAAGCGTCTGTGGGAGATGGTGGAGGCCCATGATCTCTGTGACATTTGGAGGAATTTAAATAAGAAACAGAGACAGCACACGTGGGCCCATTGCATAGACAACACGCTCTCCCTGACGAGATTAGATCAATTTACTTATTTTACAAAGTGTTTCTTTTTCCAGTAGGCATCTCAGATCACTGCATGGTTCAGTGCACCATCAGTAAGAAAAATGTAAAACCTAAGAGCAGCTACTGGCATTTTAATACTGCACTTTTAAAAGATGCTCATTTTAGAGAGTCTCTTATTTTTTTATGGAATTGTTTTAAACTGGAGAAGCAGCTTTTAAGTCTCTATAGCAGGGGTGGGATTTAACTAAAACACAAATTAAAAAAATTCTGTCAACAGTACACTCTTAATGTCACAAGAGACATTGCCAGATCTCTAAAAGCTCTGGAAATGGAGATAGTGGAACTCCAGAATTTGGAGGCCACTGGAAATCGAGGGCATATTGAAACTCTCAACAACAAAAAAAAGAAAAGCCAAAATGTTGGACATTACACCACAGGGGCCGCTGGTCTGCTTACGTTTTAAAAGCGTTACTGAGATGAGATGGATGCTACTTCAAAGTTCGTCTTCAGTTTAGATCAAAAGAATAGACAGAGAAGATTCATGCATGCTGTGCGAACAGAGGATCTCATGTCAGAGCCTGCTGAAGTTCACCAGCAGACAGTCCGCTTCTATTCAAAGCTGTATATCAGTGAGCATCAGGGGCACAGGAGGTGGAGAAGTGCTTCTTTAAAACCGTCCAAAGCTCACAGAGTCAGTGGCCAGGGAGTTAGGCATGGAGTGGATAATGGCTGAGCTTCAGGAGGCTCTCCAGTGCATGGAGAATGGGCGGTCGCAAGGTATTGATGGTCTCCCTGTAGTATTCTAAAAGGCATTCTGTAAAGTAATAGGGCAGGACATGCTGAGGTCCTATAGGACAGTGTAAAAGGTGGTCAGCATTGAGCTGCAGAAAAGCCGTCCTGACCCTGCTGCCAAAAAAGGGAGACCAGACCAACCTGAAGAACTGACTGCAGACATACCACTGACCAGATGTACTAAGGCTATTGCGCTTAAAGACTGGTCTGATTATTCTAGACCAAGAAAAGGCTTTTGACCGGGTTGAGCATAAAATTTACATTTAAATTTACATTTGTGGTATTAAACAGATGCCCAGCTGAACTGCAGCCTTTTGCCTCCAGTTCATCCAGAGACTCCTAAATGGGCCCAGGAACCTGGTATCGAAGACAGTAGCTAGTGGACCTTTGCACATGGTGGGAGGACTGGTACTGGATAGAACTTGTTTTTGATTGGACACAAAACAAACTGAATGTTTCTGGATTACCAGTTTTTTACCGTGGATTTAAAAAAAAAAATGAATAAAGTCTGTGGAACACTACACTGGCTGCTGGAGGAGTCCCTGTACAACAGGAGTTGTCAGGAGTCAGGGGGCTTTTGTTGTCATTTCTACCATACACAGTGGTACACAGTAGACAGTAAAAATGAGACAATGTTCCTTCACCCTGGTGCTACACTAATATAATATACACCTGCTGTTTGTCTTCAAGGCAATCAATGGTCTGGCCTCGCCGAATTATTAAAGGTCTACCAACCAGCCAGAACTCTCCGCTCCTCTGGACCATCATCATCACCACCACCACTATCATCACCACCACCATCATCATCACCACCATCATTAACATCATCATCATTATCATCAGCAGCACCATCATCATCACCACCACCACCATCATCACCACCACCATCATCTTCAGCACCATCATCACCACCACCACCATCATCACCACCATCATCATCACCATCATCATCATCACCATCATCACCACCACCATCATCGTCACAATCACTACATCATCATCAACACCACCATCACCACCATCATCAGCATTCAATTCATGTTTATTTGTATTGAGCTTTTAATAATGAACATGGTCTCAGAGCAGCTTTACACAGATAATGTGAAGATAAAAATGAAGATGTTGTTTATAAGTGTAAGTTTGTCCCTGATGAACAAGTCGGAGGAGACTGTGGTGAAGGAAAAACTCCCCAAGATGCAGAAGGAAAACTTGAAAGAAACCATGGGAGGAACCAGACTCAAGAGAAAACCTATCCTCATCTGGGTGCCACCATCATCACCACTACCACCTTCATCATTATCATCATCATCATCATCAGACTGTAAAATCTGTATAAAGTGTAAAGTAGTGAAACTTTCTGAGGGTGCTCTCAATACACTGTACAACTCAACACACACACACACACACACACACACACACACACAGACTCTGAATACAAATCTGTGAAGTTAAAACAGAATGAAACAAAAGTTGAAGACTTACTGAACACTCTGCTGAAGTCCTGCAGGGTTTATTCCTTATTGATTTTGTGTGTGTGTGTGTGTGTGTGTGTGTGTGTGTGTGTGTGTGTGTGTGTGTGTGTGTGTGTGTGTGTGTGTGAGACCAAAGTGTGTCTGCATCTGTTGTTCTTCACAGGGTAAAGGGTGTGTGACTGTGCATGTGTGTGTGAGAGAGAGCGCTACAGTGAGTCTATAAAGACTTTAGGATTCTCCTGGAGCTCAGCTGGGCTTAAGTCCAGACTCTCACTCAGACTGGTGTGTGTGTGTGTGTGTGTGTGTGTGTGTGTGTGTGTGTGTGTGTGTGTGTGTGGCTGTGCTGCACTTTTTCACGGCGTTGTGGTCAGGCATGTAATTGCACATGGGCCGCTTACAGCACGGCGTAACTGTAGACCTCAGGGCAGAAACGCAGACGCTGCAACGGAGACGTGGAGGATTTTAACATCAGAAAAACAGCTGAAAACCGCATGGAGACGGAGGAGTGAAAGAGTGGAGGAGAGGAGAAGTGGAAACCAGATGTGGATGGAGAAAAAACACGGCTGAGTCGCCAGACGCCACAACAGCAGCACGAAACCTGATTTCTCACCCGGACACACCATGTTTACTTTATTCCCCAAAAATAGGGAATGAGGGGGACAAGGGGGAGAGAGAGGGGGAGAGAGAGAGGGAGCGTGATAGAGAGAGGGAGGAGAGAGAGAAAGTGATAGAGAGAAGGAGGAGGAAGAGGCAGAGGGGTAGAGGGAGGAGAGAGAGTGGGGGGAGGGGTAGAGAGTGAGAGAGAGAGAGAGAGAGAGAGAGAGAGAGAGAGAGAGAGAGAGAGAGAGAGAGAGAGATAGACCTCCATGTTAGAGGGTCTGCAGCTCCTGGTCTCACTCTACACCACTCAGAGATTAAACTCCTGCTGTATGTAGATCACCTGCTCCTGCTGTCTCCCACTGCTCAGGGTCTACAGCAGAACCTGGACCTGCTGCAGCAGTGCTGTCAGACCTGGACCCTGACAGTCAACCTCAACAAGACCAAAATCATCATCTTCCAAAACACATGCAGCTCTCAGGGAACTAAACACACATTTAGGTTTGGAACTCGAGATTAAACACACAAATAACTACACCTACCTCATACTCAACATGAGTTAATCTGAAAACTTCAACCTGGCAGTGAATGAGCTGAGAGAAAAAGCACACAGAGCTTCTACACCATAAAACCACAAACCTTTGTAGAAACTCCAGTTAGAATCTGCTTTAGAGTCACTGATTGTGACCTGTATGGCACTGAAGTGTGGGGTTCACATTATACACAACAACTTTTTTGTGTAATTGAACAACATTTAATTAAGAATCCCACACCAACACACACGCTAACAAACACACTAACACACCACCATCACAGACACAACACACACTTACACACACCAACATACCACAAGCACACACCACCATCACACACTCACACACCAGTGACTCAGGATCAGATAAAACCCACAAACCCAATTAGAATGAACCAAATGACACGATCCCTGAGAGTGAAGTATCTGAGCGACTGGGAAACTGAAAGCAGCTCCAGAGTAAAATGGAGTGTTGTGTGTCCCTGAACAGACACTACAGCGTGGCAGAGAACCTGAGCACAGTGTCTGATCACAAACTGAGACACACCTTGATAAAATAGAGACTGGGTGGACACGTCTGGCCGTGGAGACAGACGGGGAGACACACACACAGTCCTGTCTGCCCCGAGAGCAGAGACTCTGCCAGCAGTGTTTACTGAACACAGTAGAGGCAGAACTGCACTTCCTCACTGAACGCACCAAATACAACCACATTCAAACCCAAAACCATGCACCAAATCATCCCCAATTTTAACTCCCTCCCAGCCCCCGACAATCTGCGCCACCTACTGGGGGGCACAGAGAGCTGCACACTCGCAGCCCACTACATAAACACCAGGTGAGGGACGTTGTGTGACCATGTCATCTAGTGTACGCAACACACACACACACACACACACACACACACACACACACACACACACACTCACACACACACACACACACACACACACACACACACTCACACACCTACACACACTTATATACATCTCTTTTGCGTTCTACTTTTTCTTTTTCTTTGATTATTATTGTATTTTATTTTTATTTATTTTAACTATTCCTTGTATAACTCTATAGTTTATTGTTATTATAGTTATATTACAGTATACAATGGATTATATACAGTATTATTATAGTTTATTGATATTTTTAATCGTAATTATTGTATCTGTATATTCTATACTATGGCAATACGAATGTCCATATTTGTCATGCAATAAAGCAAACTTTAAATCTTGAATCTTCAGAGAGAGAAAGAGAGAGAGAGAGAGAGAGAGAGAGAGAGAGAGAGAGAGAAAGAGAGAGAGAGAGAGAGAGAGAGAGAGAGAGAGAGAGAGAGAGAGAGAGAGAGAGAAAGGGAGATACTATCCTGTCTTTATTTGACACAAATCATGTTAAATGTCAGATGGTACCAGGTTTATTAGTTGATTAAATAAATAGAGAAATAAATTGATAAATAAAATCAGATATGACAGTTGAACAGTGTGTGTGAGTGAGTGTGTGTGTGTGTGTGTGTGTGTGTGTGTGTGTGTGTGTGTGTGTGTGTGTGTGTGTGTGTGTGTGTCTGTGTGTCTGTGTGTGTGTGTGTTGGGGGGAGGGGGGGGATAATTTAGCCTAGTTTCGGTGCAAAGTGCATTCTACTTCTTTTACAGAACATAGAGCTTCTCCACAACACCACACAGCCTCAAACATTTTCAGACCCTCATACTCTAAAATTAACCAGGATCCTTGATTTCATTAGTCTGGAGAAGAGTGAATAAAATGTGTGCAGTTCTGTTTTGCTAGGGTTGAGTTTTAGTTGGTGAGCACTCATCCACGAAGATACTATGTCTGTCAAGCATGCTGAGATCCAAATGGAAGCTGTGGTATCTGATGGAGGAAAAGAAAAGATTAGTTGAGTGTCATCTGCATAGCAGTGGTAGGAAAACCCATGTACGGATATGACTTCACCAATGGAGTGGGTATAGAGGGAAAAAAGTCTCCCTCTGATAAGCAAGCCGGCGGCGACTGTGGCACGGAAAAACTCCCTGAGATGGCATAAGGGAGAAACCCAGAGAGGATCCAGACTCAAGATGGAACCTCATCCTCATCTGGGTTGCACCGAATGTCCATTTATTACAGATAGACGTTGCGGGGTAGTCCTGACTGTAGTCCTGAGTCTGTCCTGCATGTTCTGCAGGCCATAATCCATTTTTTTTATGGTAAAAAACTATTAATCCAGAAACATCCAGTGCTATTGTGTCCATTAAATACAAAGTTCTGTCCAGCCCCAGTCCTCCCACCATGTGCCAAAGTCTACTGGCTGCTGTTTTTCATACCAGGTTCCTTGGCTCGGTTAGGAGTCTTTAAATGAACTGAAGGTGAAAGGCTGCAGTTCTGCTGGATAGATGAACAAGCCCTTGGCCCCTTCTTCCTTGGCCAGATGGAGAACACTCTGCAGAATCCAGTGCAGACCAACCCAGAAGAAGTTGACGAGCAGAGCCTGGATGTTCGATAGCAGGTTTGGCGGTGGATCCACGCACGCCAGCTTGTGCCACAGAGACGATGCTGCCAGGTAGTTGATGATCAGCGTTCGCCCCCCTGTAGGACATCCGCTTCCACTGGCTTAGTCTGCCCTTGATGTGCTTTACAGTGCCATCCCAGTTTTTATTTAAAAACTCGTCACTCCCCAGGGAGACACCCAAGTATTTAAAACAAAAATTTTTTCTACACCAGGCCTCCAATGAGTGTAGGCTCCCCACCTCCCCACCCCAGACTAAAACTGCTTCACTCTTTACCCAGTTTTCTTTTGCTGATGATAAAATCTCCGTCTCTAAAAACATAAATTAAAACATTAACATCAGTCTGGGATTCCACCTTTACAGCCACGTCATCTGCTTACAGGTAGAGTGAAGCATTAGAATGTGGAATATTAAAACCAGAAAGACGACTTCTCTAGATTGATTGAATGAGATTCAATAGCTGGAGTGTATAGCATTCCTGACAGTGAACAGCCTTGTCTAATCCCTCTGTACACTCTAAAATAGGCACATAAACCACCATTCACCTTCAGTACACTCTTAGTTTCACTGTATAGCACCCTGATCATGGCTCCGAAACCAGGGTTGAACCCAAAGCTTTCCAGAATCTTCCACAAATATTCATGCTCAACCCGGTCAAAAGCCTTTTCCTAATCTAGGAAAATCAGACCAGTCTTTAAACCTAATAGCCTGGAGACATCCAAAATGTCACAAATTAAGTATCTTCTTTTTTTTCTTTTAGCTTCTCTCATTAGGGGGCGCCACAGCGGATCATCCGTCTCCATACCACCCTGTCCTCTACATCTGCCTCTTTCACACCAACTACCTGCATGTCTTCCCTCACCACATCCATGAACCTCCTCTTTGGTCTTCCTCTTTTCCTCCTTCCTGGTGGCTCCATCCTCAGCATTCTCCTACTGATATACCCCATGTCCCTCCTGTGCACATGTCCAAACCATCTCAATCTCACCTCCCTCACCTTGTCACCCAAGCGTTCACAAATTAAGTATACGTTATCAAATATCGACCTGCCAGACACAAAGTATGTCTGGTCATGGTGAATGATCTGCTCCATCACCTTCATCAGTCTCAATGCTAATGCTTTTGACAGCAGCTTGCAGTCAAAGTGACACTGGGCACCAGTTTTTCAGGTGGGTCAGGTCTCTGTTCTTTGGCAGCAGGGTCAAGACAGCTCTCCTGCAGCTTGATGGTAGATGACCACCTTTCAAACTCTCCTGGAGGACCTCTTGCACATCCTGCCCTATTACTGCCCAGAATGCCTTGAAAAACTGCACAGGGAGACCATCTATATTTGGCTCCCACACGTTCTCCATGCAGTGTAGAGCCTTCTGAAGCTCAGCCAGTGTCAGCTCCCTGTCCAACTGGCCACTGACTCTGTGAACTTAGGCAGGTCCTTGAGGAAGCTCTCCTCCACCTCCTGTGCCCCTGACCTCTCACTGCTATACAGATTCGAATAGATGCTGACTGAAGGTGCTGGAAAGCTTTGGGCTTTGACAAGAGATCCCCTGATTCTGTTCACACAGCACGCATGAATCTTTTCTGTCTATTCTTTTGTTCTTTTGTTGTTTCTCCTGTTCTAAACTGAGGAAAAAAATAAAAGGATTATCCATCTCAGTAGCACTTTCAAAGAATGAGCAGACCAGCGCCCCCTGTGCTGTACTCTCCAGCAGGTCATTCATTTTGGCCTTTTTACGTTTGAGAGCTTCAATATGCCCTCGATTTCGTGTGGCTATTGAAATCTGGAGTTCCACTGTCTCTATCTCCAGAGCTTTCAGAGATTTGGCGATGGATGTCTCTTGTTACATTAAGAGTGTACTGTTGACAAAAAACTTTTATTTGTGCTTTATTTTATTTTATTTATTTTATTTGTGTTTTAAACTGGAGAAGCAGCTTTCAACTCCCTACAGCAGGGGTGGGATTTAAATCCCACAATTCTATTAAAATGCCAGTAGCTGCTCTTAGGTTTTACATTCTTCTTACTGATGCTAAGAGAGGGGGATAGGGGGGGGGGGGGTGGAAGGAAATAGAGAGAGGGGGGGGGGGGGGTAGAGGGAAATGGAGAGAGGGGGGGGGGGTAGAGGGAAATGGAGAGGGGGGTAGAGGGAAATGGAGAGTGAGAGATAGAGAGAGAGGGGGGGGGGGGGTAGAGGGAAATGGAGAGAGGGAGGGGGGGGGTAGAGGGAAATGGAGAGGGGGGGGTAGAGGGAAATGGAGAGAGAGAGAGAGAGAGAGAGAGAGAGATAGAAAGAGAGAGAGAGAGAGAGAGAGAGAGTGAGAGAGAGAGAGAGAGAGAGAGAGAGAGAGAGAGAGAGAGAGAGATAGAAAGAGAGAGAGAGAGAGAGAGAGAGAGAGAGAGAGAGTGAGAGAGAGAGAGAGAGAGAGAGAGAGAGAGAGAGAGAGTGAGAGAGAGAGAGAGAGAGAGAGTGAGAGAGAGAGAGAGAGAGAGATGAGAGAGAGAGTGAGAGAGAGAGAGAGAGAGAGAGAGAGAGAGAGAGAGAGAGAGAGAGAGAGAGAGAGTTGTAGTCTAAAAGTTATTTCTGGAAGTTTGGTGTCTCGTTTTCACTTTACAGAGTTTAGGAAATTCCATTCCTACCGTATGCCATTGCACTGAGTACAGACTCACTTCTCAGTGACTCATATACATATTCCATTATTCACTGTCACTTTACACACACACACACACACACACACACACACACACTTCACCTCTATTCACTACAACTATCCTAAGTGTGTGTGTCTCTCTCACACCACAATCACTCCCAGATGTTCACTATTAAGGATGCTCACTTCAGTGTTAAATGCTCTTGGAATGGGAAGAAACCTGAAGTAAAAACAGCCTTTAAAAATTATATGCCGTGCTTTTCCATCATCTCCAGAACTTTCCATGAGAATTCCAGTGTGATTGAGTCAGGAGCACATTTCATCCAAACTGGAAAAAAAACCTAACAACGAAGTGCAGATGAAAACCGCACGCCCGCGCACTCACATGCCTCAGTCTCCACCAAGTCCAGGAAAATATAAAGTTCACATAACACTGTAAAATGACCCACACATGCACTCAGCACTAAGGCCTGTGGTTTGGGACACGCCCACAGTGGACTGATCATGTGCACTATGTAGTGAATAGTGTCTGTGGTTTGGGACACGCCCACAGTAGACATGATCACCTTCAAAATAGTCCCTTAGAACAGTAATACAGCGCTCCCTGCATTCTTCTGGAACATATTTTGGAAGTCTTCTTTTCGAAGCAATTCGAGCACCTTCTGCGAATTTGCTCCGGATCTCTGCAACGGTGTCAAAACTCGACCTTTGAACTTCATCTTCAACCTCAAAAAGACGCCAAAGTCCGTAGGAGCCATCGTACGTCACGTCAAAAGCCTCTGTGGCAGATTTGCTTAGTTTCATGCAGAGTTTCATGTTTCTCTTCACATGGGTCAGAAGAGCACCGGTTACATCATTAGTCTCCAAACGTTTTGATACCACCTTGTATAATGTTTTATAAAGTCAGTTGGAAGTTCTGTGTTTGTGTGTTGTTTTGATATTAATTAGTTCTTTTAGGAGTAAATTCAGTCTCCTTTAAGGTGTAAATTGTGGGCAGAGCATAGTGAGATGTATAGAAGGATTTTGCTGTAGTATTCTGAAGCATTTTTTGGCAACCACTTAAAACCATAAACTCAACAACATGGTCAGTTATTTTCAAGTTAATATTGATGTTTAGCAGTATGTCAACATGTGCCTCAAGTCTTCCTCTGTCATCACATCACACAAAGCTAGAAGCTTTCATTCACAAACCCGAGGCAGACAAGACTTTGATATCACCACATAAACGTATGCTTTCTCCCACATCACGTGTGGGTCTTTCGTGACGTGGAGAAAGTTCTAAACGATCTTCGAGAAAACTGCAGACATGAGCTGCCACCCCTGGTCTCGGAATTGTCTTGAGAATGGTTTACACTTTTCTCCACATCTCATCTTAACATCTAATCTTTTACATTTCATTACTGTTACCTCTAATCATCATCCTCTTCAGCTCCCCTGGTCCACTAAAAGACTTTCTTAACAAGATGGACCTGTTTCTTAGGCTCTTCCTTTCTGACCGCACCTTGGAGACTTTATCCTCCCATCTGACAAGCTCCAGTCCTCGTTTTTTTTTTATCTTCTGCATTTCTTCTCACTGTCCTTCAACAGCTGCCCAATACACAAGAAAGGGAATTTTATTGAGCTGGTCTTTTTTCTCCCCTTCTCAGCTAGATCTTTTCTCCCCACTTCACATCTCAGACCATCACACGGTATTAGTTATTATCTAAACTCTTCTTCAAATGAAATGAAATCAAATCAAATTTTATTTGTCACATACACATACATACAGGGTACGACATGCAGCGAAATGCTTTTTACGACGGTCCGGCATGAGGGAATAAAACAGAGTAAAAAATAAATAAATAAAAATAAAAATAAAACAAAGAAAAAGAAAAAGAAGGCAGATAAATAAAGTATAAAAGGTTATATTGTACATAGGTTTTTGATTGTCCATAAAGTGTCCGTGTGCGGTCTGGTGTGGTATAAAAATATAAAATGTAAAGTGCATTGTGCTGTGCAAGTCCAGTGTCTAAAGTGTCGTAGCACGAAAAGTGAGATGTGTGCAGGGAAAAAGGTCTGATGATGCAGAGAGTGGGCCATTTTTTTTTTAGATCCTGGGTGTTTCCTGGTTTAAACTCTGAATGGCCTGCGGGAAGAAGCTCCTCCTCATTCTCTCTGTGTTCAAATTCAGGGAGCGGAAGTTCTTCCCCGAATGCAACAAAGAAAAGAGTCCATTGTTGGGATGGCTGAGGTCCTTCACAATCTTCCTGGCTCTGGTCCTGCACCAAGTGCTGTAGATGTCCTGCAGGTTAGGGAGCTTAGTGTGGATGGTACATTCAGATGAACGCACCACCCTCTGGAGGGCTCGCCTATCCTGCATGGTGCTGTTACCGAACCAGGAAGTGATGCTACCCGTCAGAACGCTCTCAATGGTACAGGTGTAGAAAGTCTTTAGCACCTGAGATGGTAGTTTGAAGTCCCTTAAACGTCTCAGATGGTACAGACGCTGCCAGGCCTTCCTCACCAGGGTGTTGATGTGACAGGACCAAGACATGTCCTGTGTAATGTGAACACCAAGGTACCGGAAACTGTCCACTCTCTCCACTGGGGTCCCGCTGATGTTTATCGGTTGGTATGACCGCTCCTGCTTCGTGCTGAAGTCCACGATGAACTCCTTAGTCTTGCTGATGTTCAGGAGAAGGTTGTTCTTCGGGCACCATCTTTCCAGGTTTTTAACCTCCTGTAGGTAGGCCGTCTCGTCATTTTTGGAGATCAGGCCCACCACAACAGTGTCGTCAGCAAGCTTGATGATGGTTGTGGAGTTGTGGAGTTGTGGAGTCCCAGGACCTCCAACTTAGAGGTGAGTGTGGGGGGAATTCTGGTGTTAAATGCTGAACTGTAGTCCACAAACAGCATCTTTGTATAATTCCCATTTCTTTGGTTCAGGTGGCTCATCGTGGTGTGGAGGAGATGAGCAATGGCGTCCTCAGTAGGACGGTTCTGATGGTACGCAAACTGTAGTGGGTCCAGTGTGTCTGGTAGTGATGCAGTAATAAAGTCTCTGACCAGTCTCTTGAAGCACTTCATCACTACTGAGTTTAAGGCTACAGGGCGATAGTCGTTAAGGCAGGAACAATGGTGGACTGTTTAAAACATGAGGGGACAACAGATTGTTCCAGTGGGAGGTTGAATATCTCAGTAAACACCGTGCTAGCTGGTCAGCACAGGCGTTCAGAACTCAACCTGTGATGCAGTCTGGTCCTGCTGCCTTCCTGGTATTCACTCTCTTGAATGCTCTCCTCACATCATACTCAGAGATGGTGAACATGTTCACCTCTCTGGCTTTCTCGGCGTGCACGCTGTTCGTGAGTACACTGTAAGACGCAGCCTTGTACTCCTCCATGTCCTCGGTGTCGAGCCCCGTGTTGTATTTGGTGTGCAGGAGCGTGAAAGAGGAACGATGCTCGCGCTGTCGCACCAGTGGTTGTTCACCTTCAGACACACTCCACTTCCTCTTGACTTCCCCGACTGTTCTGTCCATGCGGTAAACCGAGAAAAACTCGGCCGGCTGGATGGCGTGGTCCGGTACCGCTGGGTTCAGCCATGTCTCGGTGAAGCAGAGAAGGTTGCAGTCCCGAATGTCTCTCTGGAACGTGACCCTTGCCCTGCAGTGGTCGAGCTTGTTTTCCAGTGATTGGATGTTGGCTAACAGGATACTGGGTAAGCTGTTCCTGACGCCGGCTCGTTTCCCTCGCGGACGCCGGTACGGGTCGCGTCCTTTGTTCTCCCTCAGGATCTCCATTGGCCAGCATGGGTCCGGGTTTAAAAACGGCGAAAGTTGAGTGAATTGTACACCAATAGATATAAGAGTGTCTCTGTCATATCTAATGATGTCCATCTTGTGTAAATGGAACTAAAACTAGTTAAATAAAAGTATAAAATAAACAAAAAAAGGAAAAACGTAGCCAGAGCAGTTGTGACGGCAGCCAACCTCACCGGCGCCAT
The DNA here is from genome assembly GCF_946808225.1 of Silurus aristotelis. Lineage (NCBI taxonomy): Eukaryota > Metazoa > Chordata > Actinopteri > Siluriformes > Siluridae > Silurus > Silurus aristotelis. The sequence goes on along the minus strand of NC_139587.1, from coordinate 29,385,530 downwards.
CTTGACCTTATAACCATCAGTGTCTTTCTGTGGGGGCAAGTGGACACTCCCACAGTGGACTGAATCAGAAAATTGGGTAAAGAAGAGATCCTAAATGGTCTGAGAGAAATGTTCTCCATTATGCTAGGCTCTGATGGTTTTAACACAACACAGGATGGAGGCCACTTTCATTTCTCCACCCTTCCTGAACCAGTTAAATGGTTAGAAATTTAAAACTCTCCACATCATAATTTCTTAAAGTAGATAGTTCAGAGAAAAATCTGGGAACATCACAAGAGGTTCTCCTTGTGGCAGAATGTCTCCTGAGTGGCCTTGGTAATCCATTCTGCTGAAGGAGTACATATGAACCACAATGAAG